>NC_086454.1:100424633-100698448 GCF_028390025.1 Pseudophryne corroboree | reverse complement strand
GGCAGATGCCCAGGTCCCCACGAGTCTGGGGGCCTCCGAGCAGGGGCGGGTGGTGGTCATGCAATCAAAGCAGTGAGGCAGCATTCTCTCCCTGCCTCCCACCCTGCAGTCATGGCTATCAGCATAATGCATGGAGGATGGCTGAAGCTGAGTGCTGACAACTATTCACTGTATTAAAGCATTTAGAGCAGGGATGGGGAACCTTTGACCCTCCAGCTGTTGTTGAACTACACATACCAGCATGCCTTGCTACAGTTTTGATATTTGGCCATGCTAAAACAGTTGCAGGGCATGCTGGGATGTGTAGTTCAACAACAGCTGGAGGGCCAAAGGTTCCCCATTCCTGATTTAGAGAGATGGGGCGGGGACCACAGGAGGGGCATGTTATGATTTTTATTTCATTGGTTCCCATGAATAAGTGGGTAGGGGCCCCAGTGCATTGCTTTGCTCAGGGCCTACTATGCTGCTAAGATGGCCCTGACGGGTTCAGTTTGAAATGCCGTGTTCTAGATGCCGGTGGTCAGAATACCGACCGCGCAATCCCAATGTTCAAAATCCCGACAGGGAAAGGTAAATATACTCACCTTCCCCCAGTGGCCCCCTAACCCTCCCTTTCAGCAGCCGAAACCTGCAAAGCCCCCCCCCCCCCCTCCCTTACCCTAACCTTTCTTGGTGGTGCCTAAACCTTACTCCCCCTCCCCCCCCCCCCCCCCCCCAGGGCCATAGCCTAAATCTCACCCTCCTCCGCGGCCTAAACCTACCCTTCCCCCTTCCTAGTGGCTTGCCTGTTAGAGTGGCCGGCTAACGCTCCTTCGGGATCCTGGCGGTCTAAAAATTCCAAAGAATATTTTAAGAACATAAAAAGCAACTACTGTGGAGGAATGGGGTGTAAGGTCACTGTCTCAGTTAACTAGATGGTTGTCAAACAATTAGCAGCAGGGGGAGATTGGTGGGGATGCCACTAAATGGGTCACTGGGAAATTACTGAGGGCCCCAAACCACATGCAATGACGATGTTTGTGCAGTTAAGTGATTATTTGCTGCTCCACATACACACAATATCCTGGAAACCCCTGCGGCTCATGCTTTACCCTGAGTATACGCACAAATGTGCTGTTGTGTATGGGACAGCTGATACCAGAACTGGAGAGACAAAGTGATTGTCATGCTTGGGTGGTTTCTGTGAGGTGGCCTGAAGGGAACGCAAAAATATCCACCATGTGGGAGGAAAATGAGAGTGTCTCAGGCGTGTCACTGCAAGCGGGCTGCATTCTTAGACGCAGAGCCGCTTACACAGAGGCCATGTTCAGATGGAGACACTGTGAATGCTATAGGCAGACACAAGTTTCCATGCTGGACACTGTGGTGAGCTGATGGTGGACTATCTGGAAACATTGGCGGTATGCACAGGGACACCGAAAGTGTGCGTCGTAGGGATTGCACATTCCAGTGCATAAAAGTGCACAAGGGGACGACTTAAACTGGCATTTGCATATTATCGCATCCACAGATCCGGCAATGGGATGTAGCGCCCATCTGTGAATCAGGCCCTATGGGCGCATGTAGAGTTGGATATATTTTCAAGACTCTGCAATGTGTTTACTGTGGCGAGCTTCACATGCAGTGCACATGCAGTCCCATCTGGAGAGTCAGAATCATATTAGGAGCATGCTGATGTAACTGGAATATAGGACGGACATGCATATGTAAGTGTGGCATGCCCCCCTGGAGGTAATTTCTTTAAATATTCCTGTTTCCACATCTGTTGCGCATTCTTCCCTAAAAGTGACCTGAGCACCAGCGTTCATAGGGGGTAATTCAGAGTTGATGGCAGCAGCAAATTTGTTAGCAGTTGGGCAAAACCATGGGGGTAATTCCAAGTTGATTGCAGCAGGATTTTTGATAGCAATTGGGCAAAACCATGTGCACTGCAGGGGGGCCAGATATAACATGTGCAGAAAGAGTTAGATTTGGGTGGGATCAGGGCCGGATTGGCCATTGCCTTTACCGGGGAATACCCCGGCGGGCCGATCGGGGTCAGGGGCCGCCTGTCATGAGTGGCACCATCCCCCTCCACGTCACCTGCCAACTTGTGAGTGCCGCGGCCGCTGTCAGGAGAGCCAGCCGGCCCGCCCTCCACATCACATGCTTATTAGTGAGCCGGGCAGCGGCCGCTGTCAGGAGAGCCGGCCATACCCCCTCCTCCCTGTCACCTGCTTACTGGTGACCGCTGCGGCCAGCGGCCGCTATCTAGAGAGCTGGGTCCACCGTGTTGCAGGCGCAGCCGCTCCTCCAAGACTCCTGTTCACAGGAGCTGTACTGCGGGGAGGATCACCCGGGGGAGGCTTCCTGGCTGCTGCGTCCGCGCTGCTCTGGCGGTAAGTCCCGTCATGTGGGTGCGTGACTGTGAGAGGCCTCCTGCCCCCCTTGCCAGCACCAGTGTGCCCCATATCCTCCCTGCCAGCATCAGTGTGCCCCCATCCCCCCTGACAGTGCCAGTGTGACCCCCTATCTCCCCATGCCAGTACCAGCTTGCCCCCCCCCCCCTATCTCCCCCTGACAGCATTGGAGTGTCCCCATCTCCCCTCCTGTCAGCAGCATTGTGCCCCCTCATCCCTCCCCCTGGCCAACAGTGTGCCCACTCATCCCTCCCCCTGGCCAGCAGTGTGCCCCCTCATCCCCCCCCCCCTGTTTAACAGTGTGTCCCCTCATCCCCCCCCTGGCCAGCAGTGTGCCCCCTCACCCCCCCCCCCCCCTGGCCAGCAGTGTGCCCCCTCATCCCCTCCCACTGGCCAGCAGTGTGCCCCCTCATCCCTCCCCCCGGTATCAGTGCGCCCCCTCATCTCTCCCCCTGGCCATCAGTGTGCTCCCTCATCCCTCCCCCTGGCATCAGTGTGCCCCCTCATCCCTCCCCCTGGCCAGCAGTGTGCCCCCTCATCTCTCCCCCTGGCCATCAGTGTGCTCCCTCATCCCTCCCCCTGGCATCAGTGTGCCCCCTCATCCCTCCCCCTGGCCAGCATTGTGCCCCCTCATCTCTCCCCCTGGCCAACAGTGTGCCCCCTCATCCCTCCACCTGGCCAACAGTGTGCCCCCTCAACCCTCCCCCCGGCATCAGTGTGCCCCCTCATCTCTCCCCCCGGCATCAGTGTGCCCCCTCATCCCTCCCCCTGGCATCAGTGTGCCCACTCATCCCTCCCCCCTGCACCAGTGTGCCCCCTCACCCCTCCCCCCGACAAAGGTGTGCCCCCTCATCCCTCCCCCTGGCCCTGGGTGGTTGACACCCTTTACCTGGCTGGTTGGCACCCATTCCCTTTCTGCCCCAGGTGGATGGTTCTAGTCTGTCTTTGTTCTGCTATAGACCAAATCACATCGAGCTTAGTACTGCATATAACAGGTCTTTATGTGTGTAATGATGCTGACTACATATTTTTTGGGGGGGTTGTTTACTGTATGTCTATGTGCTCTACCTGGTGCAATGTGTGTAACGTACTCTACCTGGTGCAATGTGTATAACGTGCTTTACCTGGCACAAAGTGTGTAACGTGCTCTACCTGGTGCAATGTGTATAACGTGCTTTACCTGGTGCAAAGTGTGTAACGTGCTCTACCTGGTGCAATGTGTATAACGTGCTTTACCTGGCGGAAAGTGTATAACGTGCTCTACCTGGCGCAAAGTGTATAACGTGCTTTACCTGGCGCAAAGTGTATAACGTGCTCTACCTGGTGCAATGTGTATAATGTGCTGTGCAAGGTGCAATGTGTATAATGTGCTCTGCCCGGCACAAAGTGTATAACGTGCTCTACCTGGCGCAGTGTGTATAGGAGGTTCTACCTGGTGCAATGTGTATAAGTGGCACTACTGTGTGGTGTAATGTTAATTGGCACTATTATGTGGTCACGCCCCTTCCCCACAAAGCCACTCCCCTAAATTTTTGCTGCGCGCCTTCGCGCGCACTGTCCCTTCTTTTGGGTATAGCAGGTGGAGCACCAACTCTGTTTCTGCCAAAGGGCGCCAAAATGTCTAGTTACAGCTCTGGTGCAGGGTGTCCTGTATGCTACACAGCCCAGCAGCACTGTCACCCCCCCCCCCCCCCCCCCCCCCCTCCTCTTTGCAACACTTTTGTACTGTCCAAATCAACTCTGTGTTTTTATATTTGAATCATTAACTCTGTGTTTTTATATTTGAATCATTAATAAGATTAATAAGAACCTTCATTCCGATGGGACCCAGAATAGGACAGGTAGGACCCCAATTTTTAAAAGTGAGGGGTCCCTGGGACCCACTTTTTTTTCGGCTCAGCGTGATCACTGGGTTATGAGGTGTAATATTAATTTGAAGTATTAATCCCGCCTACTTTGGTATTGGTTCCGCCTACAGTTGGTTTGGTGCCACCCACATGAGGCCACTTTTAGAAATTTTTCCAGGGCCACTTTTGTTTCCCAATCCGCCCCTGGGTGGGTTATTTTGTTTCTGTGCAGGGTAAATACTGGCTGCTTTATTTTTACACTGCAAATTAGATTGCAGATTGAACACACCACACCCAAATCTAACTCTCTCTGCACATGTTATATCTGCCTCCCCTGCAGTGCACATGGTTTTGCCCAATTGCTAACAAAAATCCTGCTGCGATCAACTTGAAATTACCCCCCATGTACATTGCAAGGGGGGCAGATATAACATGTAGAGAGAGTTAGATTTGGGTGGATTATTTTGTTTCTGTGCAGGGTAAATACTGGCTGCTTTTTTTTACACGGCAATTTAGATTTCAGTTTGAACACACCCCACCCAAATCTAACTCTCTCTGCACATGTTATATGGCCACCGCACCATTTTCCCAGAGATCTGTGTATGCTCAGCTGCTGTTCTCTCATAGGATGTGGGATGCTGAATTGAGCTACATTGTATACTCTCTGTTCAGAGGTTGGCACATTATTGGCCTTATCAAGTGTGTTAGCAAACCAAAAAAAGCAAGCAACTTGCTTATTATTTTGGTTTGCTACCACATCTGAATGGGATGCAGCTAGTTTACCCACTGTTTAGCAACGTCGGAATCCCGACACCCACCGATAAACCGACGGACGGAATCCTGACACTGGCCCGCTGTTCTGACTCGGTTGATGCCACCAACCGAGTGGGAATAGAAATGTGGTGAGCACAGTGAGCCACAGAGCCCGATGCGTGGCGAGTGCAGCGAGCCGACTCGCTGCCAGGATTCCGGCAGCTGGGATGGCGCTGTCGGTATAGTGACAGCCGGCATCCCATCAGCCGGAATATTGTATGTATCCCATCTGAATAGTCCCCCTTTATATCCATTGTGGAACTATACAGGGCATGCCTCCAAATTACAAAACAACCTGATTTTGCCTTGTAAATGATTGCCGCTTTAAAAATACGGACATTCTCCCATACCTCCGAGTTCTCGCACCCTATTACATTTACCCCAATATGTTTATGGAACAGACTGGATGACATTGTACAGACATTTTAGTCATACTACTAGCCACTAAACACAGTGAGACCGGATATAGGTTCCAGCTTCTGCCATTTACCTGGAGCAGTGGATGATTTACCACAAGGCAACCAAGGTGGCTGCTTAGGGCCCTGTGGGTCTCAGAGGGCCCTCTGGGTCCCAGGAGGGCCTGCTGATTTGGCTGTATGGAGGGCATTTCCGGTGGACAAAGATCTCCGCTGACTGATGATATTTTATCAATAATATTCAATATGCCATTATACTCTATTTTAAGTACTACTGTGTATTGATGATGGGGGCCTGCCTGCTAAAGTCAGTGGGACACTGATATTTAATCAATACAGTCACACTGAGTGAAGGGGGAACTAATGGGTATTATAAAATGCAGCCAGTGAGTGGACATGGTGCACTCAGTGACGGGGGAAAGTAATATACTGTAATAGACGTGGAAAAACAACAAATAATGTAAGAGGCATAAATCAGGAAGGGAAATACAGTGCTGTGGAATGTTTGAGGGAGGGGGCCCCAAATCTGTATCTTGCTTAGGGCCCCATGAGGTCTAAATCCACCTCTGACCTGGAGAAACAGAATGTGCAGCGTTTACATGGGGTATAAGGGCAGAAGACATGCTGACACTTTCAATAAATAAAACCAGAATAGTCTCATGCTTCAGGACCTTATTCCATGACCTATCGGTGCACCAGCACTTATATTAATTCTGAACTGCTTGTATATTGATTGACATTGAATCCGGCTGTCAGGGCAGCATGAAGGGAAACAAGTAACCATAGTGTTTTCTGCCTCCCTCTGCACAAAACATTGCTAGCAGATGTACTGGTCCCGGAGATGCTAATTCTACAGGTAAAGTCCAGTTAACGTGTTGCCCATTCCCATTTCCCTTCAATGCTGACTGTGATGTGCCTCTGAGGTTTCCCCACCTCTCAAGGAGCAGTCGGGGAGCGGTGAGGTGGAAATCCTGAGTGTTATTACATGTGACAGCCCCCAGCGGGGAGACCCAGTGGCCTGCAATGAATGAAACATTACTATAAACACACAGCAAAGTGAGAGGTTCATTGGTAAGGAGAGCATCCTTCTGCCCCAGGAGGTTTGGGGCCATTCCCTGGCACTGACCACCCACAGCAATTACTGTATAGTCAGGTAACATGGAGGGGGAAACACGGCCCATCTGTATCCAAACTCTATATAAGCCAATTTTTCTAAATATTAGCAGCAATTATTAATTTCAAGAATTCAATTTCTGAAATGAAAATGGCTGTTTGATCTTTGCAACCCAGAGGACCACAAACGAACAGAGGAAAGCTCACGTTGGAAGGCATAGCTCATTAACTAAAAAGCACTTGCAGTGATTAGGAACAGATGTGTGTTATAGGAACCAACTCAGACAGAGGTATTGCATTGTGTGAGACACAGAAAGATACAGGCGTTTATGACATTACATTTATTGGCAGATCCTACGATGGCTG
Source organism: Pseudophryne corroboree (assembly GCF_028390025.1). Classification (NCBI taxonomy): domain Eukaryota; kingdom Metazoa; phylum Chordata; class Amphibia; order Anura; family Myobatrachidae; genus Pseudophryne; species Pseudophryne corroboree. Next base: position 100,691,494 of record NC_086454.1, on the reverse strand, counting down.
TAGGTGGCAGCAGTGTGCTTATGGAGGTCAGTACACACAGCACATAAACTTAATCAGGGAATGGTTTTCTGACTGTTACAAATGGAATATAGTCACATTGTCGGCGGTCGGGATCCCGACCGCTAGAAACACCGGCAGCTGGAATGCCAACTTACAGGGGCTATTCCCACTCGTGGGTGTCCATGACACCCGTAGAATGGCAATATAACCTGTGGCGATTCCGGCTGCCGGCATACCATACCCAACCCATACAAACAAGTAGCAGGATAACACAGGTTTAACAGTAAAAGCAACAGGTATAGGATGCTGAAATCTTCAGTACTGTGAGAATTTCACCACACATATGCAGAACATACTTGTATACCTGACCCTCTCCATGAGGGAGAAAATGCTCTGTTCCTGGACTTTCCTGGTAATGTATGATTGCCATCACCTGTGGTGAAACACCTTTCTTATCAATTACCTAGCTCACCATCATACATTACCAGGAGAGTCCAGGAACAGAGCATTTTCTCCTTCATGGAGAGGGTCAGGTAGGCAAGTATGATGCAGAACCGTACAAATCTGATGGTGTTTCTGGATCTGATTGGTCAGCATGTGTACCTACAGACAGAGCCACGCTAATCGTGGCTCTGTCTGTGCCTGAGCGCATCTGTCTAGGTGCGCATCAACGTCTGGGCCGCTTGCACGTCTGTGAAGCCCACGTGCCCCATTCAATACAAAGGGGAGCGTCTCTTTGCCCTCCCGTAACGGGGCTAGGCGCCAAATTGCCTAGTCCCGCCGGGAGTGCACGTCTGCGAAGGAGCCGCACTAGATGAGTGCGCCTCCATCTCATACTTGCCTGCTCTCCCGGAATGGCCGGGAGGCTCCCGAAAATCGGGTGACCCTCCCGGCCCCCCGGAAGAGCAGGCAAGTCTCCCGATTTGCGGGGTCCCCCCTGCTCGTCCGCCCACTTAGTGTGTAAAGTGGGCGGTCCGGGCAGTTGATGACGCGATTCTTGCTGAATCGCGTCATCATAGCCACGCCCCCTGCAATGTAATGCCGGTGATCGCGGCATTACAGAGTGGGGGCGTGGCTTAAAGGAGGTGTCACTGTGACCCCGCCCCGTCCCGCCCTTGCTCCGGCCCACCCCCTCCTCTACGTCACAGCCTCCCCTGCCCGCCCTCTGAGCCGACCTGGCTGCTCTCTCCCGCAGAGAGCAGCCAGAGTGTCGGTAAGCATGCTCCATCTGTAATTTGCCGGCAACATTACAGCATGTATTTTCAGCTGTATTATAGCAGGTGCAGAAGATATGCCTCCTAAGAAGTGAACAAAACTGCTGGCCTGAAATACAGGCTGGCAGTTGTCCCAAACAGCCACACTGCGGCTTACGGGGCAGACAGAGATCTGCCCATGCGCAGTACAGGTCCTGCACACACGCAGATCTGAAAACATTGGAGATTACGCAAACCATGGGGTTTGCGCACATCTCTGAATACGTCCCATAGTGCTCACTGTGCATCTACCCCAGAGCTGGGAACTCTATGAGTTACAGGCCCACACAGTTTGTTGTGTCTTTCCTGAACTTGCTGTCCCTACGTTACCTGTGCCACCTTTATATAAAGCAGTGAGCTATGGCTCACTTTTGCCATCAGTGTCATTATTTCCAGGCCGAAGCAGTCCATAAAGCCTCCAATTATTCACTCTGCCTCCTCTAGTGTCTGAGTCATATTTCATTAATGTTTAATAGGTTCCTGCAAGTGCTTAGTTATAGAAGGATAACACCACCTCAGAGTGGCCTGTTTAAATAACACGGTTACTTAATAAAAGGCACCACACACAGCACACTGCGTCCTCCACTTTCTCTTATAATCTTTATATGGGCAATGTGCTGTGTTAGTCAGAGCTGTAGAACTGGCTTGTTATTGACTTATATTGTACAGTATATACTGCAGCTGTAACAAAGCAGACGGAAACTTCCAGAAAGTGTGAGTGAGGTCTGCAGTGTGCATTCACAGTTTATGTGTCTAAGTAATGCTGGAACATTGACATGCTGCCAGGTTTCATTGTACCTGCATATAGAGCCTAATCAGAGCTAAATGCTGCCACATTGTGTGCATGGAAATAAAAGGGTAGATCACGCTTGCCTACTTTTGAAAAAGCATTTGAGGGAGATTGTGAAAGCAACATCTATGAGTCGGCATTAAAGCGTACGTGTACTGCTCCGCCGGCGCATTGTTGCATTGTAGCTCAGTAAGATCTACTTGTTGGCAAAAACACACTCATACTTGTCAGGGCTGGTATTGTGTAGTGCTCACAGGGTGGTATTCATGTGACCGGCGGTCGGGAGACCGACGGTCACATGACCTCCACCAACATCCCAGCCTCTCACTATCCCGTCGTAATATGGGTGTCCACAACATCCATAGAGTGGGAATAGAACCCGTGGGACTAGAACCCGTGGCGACCTCAGGTCGCCACCGAGCCCGCAGTGTGGCGAGCTCAGCGAGCCCGCAAGGGGCTTGCTGCATTCACCCCTCCCTGCCGAGATCCCGGCGTCGGAATGCTGCTCGGATCCCGGCATCATTATACTGAGCGCCGGTCAGCCATACCACACCCCTACTCACATGTGGTCCATATTAAGTGGTCTTGAGGAACCTAAGGCTAGGGCCACACATAGCGGCGAACGGGACCTGCTTGGCCGGGAGGGGTTTTTTGTGTGCATACGGGTCCTGTTCTGTGGGATGCCGCAGAACAAGATCCGGCCAGTGACACATGGGATTTCAATAGAACACGTGTGAACACATACATTGAAATGTATGTGTTCACATTGAAATCCCGCCGTCCTGTCATCTGGTTGGAATGTTTCGGTTAGATCCGGCGGCGGCGGGAGTGCAGCATGTGTGTGCCTGCATAGGCGCCCATGTGCAGTCTCCTTCTGGCCAAGCGGGTCCCATTCTGTATGTGTGGCCCTACCCTTAGGCGAAAATGCATGTAGCCATAGGGATCAATGTTCTGTACTTTGCACATACGCTGGACCTGTACTGCACATATGTAGTATGGGAGTGCAACTTTGGTCATACAACAGTAGTAGACAGTCAGTGATTTATAGTCTGATGCCGTTCATGGGCAGGTAAGGGGCGGTGATAGCCTATGTTTCCAAAAATGGAGGTGTGTCGCCGCCGCTGTTGTTTGGGAGAAATGGGGCCAAGATCTCTGTCCGAAGACAGAGATTTCTTGGCCCCTGTGTAGCAAATGCGGCAGCCGGCTTGCGCCACCCTTGGGTCAGACAGCCGGCCAATGGTATCACAGATGATCCAATGCTGCATCCTAACACGCAGCTCGGATCGGTAATGCATGCAGGAGATGTGACACCTCCTGCTGCATTACCACAATAGTATGCAGCTGCTGCAACTCCAACCACATCTGAATCAGGCCCATTGTGACTTACTAACAATGCAAGGAACTAGCACAATTATGGGAGTACAGTACAATGGGAGAGATTGCTAGACTATTCAGGGAGTCAGGGAGATCGCTGATATTTCAGGAAGTCTCCCTGACATTCAGGGAGAGTTGGCAAGTATTATGTATATCGTCCCGTATACTGAGATGTCCGCATTTTGTGGTGCTCATGCCCTTGTAAGTATGCAGGGTTTGATACCCATCATCATCATCATCAGCAGTAGTACACATTTGCATAAGTTGCATGTTAGGTGCAAAAGCTGCACAACGGGCGTGTATGTGCTGCCTGCCAACTCTGATCTTAGCCTATGTGAGAACACCCTGTTCCTGCCTAGTTTTTCATCACCCCTACTTGTGTATGCTTGGTTCCATAGCATACGCAGTGTAAGAACACACAAGCTATCATTTACGGGCGTTCCTTTAACTCGGCATCAAAAGCCTTATTAAGTCAGTGTTTGATATTTTACTGTATATACACAGAAACATAGGGGGCCTGCAGCGTCCATGTGTGCATCTTACCAGTACTGCTTCTGCGCCTTTATGCAAATACCACTACAAGCCCATCCCTGTTGTACATCCATGCTTCTGCATGTGCTAGGACTGAGACACCCACTTTCAGCATAGTCAGGCACAGGGTACAGATTAACCATCTGAATATGGCCTCTACATAATTGCAACCACTCCCAGCGACATGACCACAAAACTTGCACAACACGCCCATAAAATGGACTGTCTACGTGCATCCGCTAAGCCACCTCTCTGTCACCGCTCAGGAACACCCAATGTATTTTCAAACCCTTTCTAAGACCGTGTCATGTACCTCATTCGCAGCAATGACTATGGGGGTCATTCCGAGTTGATCGCAGCTATCTGGACGCAGGCGTAGACCCTCAGAAGAAAATAAAATGATTCACTTGTGTCCGGCATCACTGCAGCGTACGAATCAGACCCAGGCGGTGATTTCAGGAATTATATAATAGATCTGCTTTGCGGTGTCTCTTTCACTGTTATCATTCGTTTTTGCAATATTTTCTGGTATTTCTGTAAATTTTTATATCTTTATACTGCATTCACATTTTCATGTACTCCCTGTGTGTGCTTGATATTAGTACCTAAAGTAACACAATACCCTAAGTGGATAATTGTGTACCAGTGTTAGCTGCTGCCCGGCACTCTCTTGCCATTGATTTGAATGTAGTAATTAGTGCTGAAAGACTGAAACATTATCTAGAGAAAAAATAGAAAAGCAATAAGGAAATAAACATTGTCATTTACACAGTACCTGCTGCTATTTCGGTCTTTGCTGTAGTAATTACCCTTTTCTTTTTAATTAATCTGCCTATTTCAGCATGTATTGTCAGGCTGACCATATGTATGCATATGTGCGTTCACAAAGCCGTATGTATGCAAGGCCATATGACGTTGTTCTGCTCATTTTGTTCTTATTTTATTTTACATTTTGTATGTGAATGTGTTCTTATTTACCTATTATGTCAATGTAACCAAGGGATGGCATAATGCTGAACTATTTCTGTGGTTTATTTTTATAGTGATGGTACAGTCAGGGCCGGTTCTAGACCTACGCCAAAAAATTTCTTTGACGCCCCCTATAAAAATAAACATATTTCAGGACAAGCCTCAGAGCCCCTTCATGCCCCTCTATATGCCTCGTTGTTCCCTCATGCCCCTATTTATGCCATCCCAGAGCCCTCTTATTTTCCTTCATGCTATCCCACAGCCCTCATATGTTCACTTATGCCAGCCAAGATCCCTCATATGAAAGAATATACAGATAAGACAGCAGCGCTCAATGGAATGAATAAAATTGAAGGTTTGAGTGAAAAAATTATCACAATTTAATAAAACATAATTCTAAAAAACACATATTAAACCATATAATAGACCGTATAATAAACCATATTATGGCCACACATATGCTAAATCAATAGTATTAACTGCTGCCGTTAGGGTGTAGTCCGTTCCTAATAATATATGGACTGGCAAGGTATTTTTTGGTATACCACTGAATGAACCAAATATACAGTCCCACATAGGTTGTTACCACTTTAGGCCGCTGGAGGTGTAGTCCCTTGAGATTGTCCCTTTATTGATCTCAGACCCAGGCGAGGGTGTTGTGGGATCCTCACTGCATTGCGGTATCCTCCTGTTCTGAAAGGATGAGTGGTATTCCAGATGAATTGGTTCTTTGTGGGTTCAGTGTCCCAGTCCTGGTCCGGACACCCTAGGCAGCTGGATTTAGCAGGGAATGGTGGCCTGGCAAGCCTCCTGACGCGTTTCACTGCAAGGCACTGCAGCTTTATCAAAGGTGATGGAAGTTGGTGGAATATCTGGGTATTTCTACCCTCCATAATTATTACCAGGTCAACAGCTGTTCACTCAAACCTTCTAATTAGTTTGAATAATGTCTAAAATAATTTGCTTAGTTATTGCACGTATTTATATCCATTAGCAAGACAGACTAATTGCTTTAAAATCATATTCTGTGTTGAATAAAGATATAAAAACATTAATTTTCTTCGTTTAGTATCAGTACGTAGCTAAAATACTTCCGGGTCAAGAAGCATAAATAACTAAATAGTACTGAAAACACTTATGACATCTAGTGGGAGAACGGGAAGCCATAAAATGAGGCATTTAAATGGATGTGATCTTATACTTATCTTAACATACCGTAAAACTGGGGATCCCATAATATTAGTCACTGCACTGAGGAGCGATATGTCACTTCCGGGACGGGGAACCGGATAGCGTCACTGCTCATTGAACCGCAAGCTTCACAGGTTGTCTAGCAACCAGGTCAAACCTCCTACTCTCTTGAAGCGTCTCCCCGGTCACGTGATTACATTGGTCACGTGTACGGATGACGCGGGGCGCGGCTACGTAGCTCGCTGATCGTGGATGTGTACACGGTTGCTGTGGCAACCTATCGTCGCTAGCTATATAGCAGTGCTCGGGCTTGGCTCTATGGAACTAAACTGACAACACTACTCGCAACTGTATTTAAACACTGATATAATCTATAGTTACATAATCGTCCCAGGCTGATTTAACCTGTTTAAAGAGATCACAAATGGGGAAACATTAGCTGGAAATATTGTGATTATCAACATGCAAATTGTATGAGTTTGATGTTATCTTAATACCCAATGATGTTAATTACTGTTACACCTATTGGGAGTTTGAACAGGACATTGAGTGGAGATAGAGAAGTGAGGAGGGTGAGGAAGGAAGGAATAAATCAGAGCGGGCAGACAGTAAACCCGAATATTTCTTCATATATATATATAGTCCACAACACCTAATCACACACCTAATCAAGTTCATGAGGGTGAGTTTTCCCCAAATAAGATCGAGATGCAGGGGGCGAGACTAAAGCACCAGGGGTCGAACTCTTCCTCATCAACTGATTTTTTAGAACAGCGACAGAAGAGGTTACAAGATCAGGACAAAGAGTGGCAGAGAGAAACATCAAAAAGAAGAAGACACGTAAGTTTCGAGGAGGAAGGGGAGGTAGGAAGGAAGTATATAAGAAACTAAAATTAGCAAAATTAAATTCTCTAAAAAAGAGCATCCACAACCTCTCTTCTAGACAGTTATCAAATAATGAAATCCAAGTGCTGAGTAAGGGCCTAAAGTTCTCCCCCTCAACACCACCCAATATGTTCGATCTGTTCGTTGAGCTCAATCGGTTCGTTCGAACATTATGCAGAAAGAAATACTTTGCAAAACAAACTCTTTTAAGGAATAATGATGAGGCGTCACCTATAGTTCTTGACAGTGAGGATGCTGGAGCCCTTGAGGCACTCGCGTGCCTCCTGGATGAGAACTGTGACACAACCATTCCAAAACCACACAAACTGTTTGATATTAACGGCAGAAGTGAGCTCAGGAACAGATCGGACTTCTACCCTATAAAGTCCAAAGGATCTAGTGTTGACAGTTTTTATAAGACAACTCTGGAGGACTTTAAGAACTTATGTCTGAACACATCGGCTACCCATAAAAAAAAGTAACCTTAATAAGTGGGAGAAACAAGCAATACAGAAATTAACCAAGGATAGCACAATAATCATTAAACAAGCAGATAAGGGATTAGGTCTCATAATACAAGATAGATCTGACTACATCTTGGAAGCTAAGAGACAACTTCAGAACGGTGCCTTCTACACCATTCTAGATAAAGATCCTACCCCCAGCTTCCTCCAAGAGCTCCATCACCTTCTTGATGAGGCCCTACAGGAAAACCTGATCTCCAAGGAGGAATTCAAATTTCTATATAATGCACATCCCACAGTCCCCATTTACTATCACCTTCCAAAAATTCATAAGTCACTCACTTCACCTCCTGGACGTCCTATAATTTCTGGTGTAGGGTCCCTCACCTCTAACCTTTCACATTATGTTGATATTTTTTTACAGCCACGAGTCTCTATGCTCAAGTCACACATAAAAGACACCACACATTTTTTAAATTTAATTAAAGACATCGAGTGGAGAGATACCTACGGATTTCTCACGCTCGATGTACAGAGTCTTTACACTAATATCCCTCACAATTCAGGTGCTGAAGTAATAACAAACAAACTTGCTGAAGATAGAGATCTTAGCCCGACACATCAGCAATTTATAGTGGATTCCATTAAATTTATATTACGACACAATTACTTTTTATTTTTGGTAGTGATGAGCGAGGTTCGGTTTTACTCGGTTTTACTCGGTTTTACTCGGTTCTCAAAACGGCATCTTATTGGCTATCCAAAACACGTGACATCCGTGAGCCAATAAGATGCCGTTTTGAGAACCGAGTAAAACCGAGTAAAACCGAGTAAAACCGAATCCGCTCATCACTAATTTTTGGACACTTTTTATTTACAGGTGATGGGAACGGCCATGGGGACCAGGTTCGCGCCCGGTTATGCCAACCTCTACATGGGTGAGGTCGAGGACCAACTCGTGTGGGGGGGGCGGATTTGGCGCGAACCTGGTCCTCTATGGCCGTTATATTGATGATCTGTTTATTATTTGGGATGGGGATGACACGTCGGTATTATCCTTTGTCACACACCTTAACTCCAATCAGTTTAATTTATCCTTCACTCACACCTTTCACCCTTGTAAGATCAATTTTTTGGATGTCTCCTTGGAGGTCAGGGGAAACAAAATATGTACAACTAATTATATGAAGGAGGTGGGAACTGATGCTTATCTGCATTTCAAAAGCGGTCATTATGGACCATGGAAAAAAAGTATCCCGAAGAGTCAACTATTTAGACTCAGAAGGAACTGTTCTGATCTTGCCTCTTTCGATATTCAGGCTAAAATTATGTGTAATACCTTTCAAAACAGGGGATACCCCCCAACTCTCATAAATTCTGCTCTGGAAGAAGTTAGAAATAAAAAAAGAGAGACTCTGTTAATATCCAAAGGGAATAAAGAGGTAGACATGGACAAAAAAGAAGAAATAGCATATATATCTACTTATAATAACTGTCACTCAGAAATCAGAGAAATTATTTCTAAGAATTACAGTATTCTCAAACAAGATCCACTACTTGGTCCAGCATTAACATCAAAACCAAGATTCATCTTCCGTAGAAATAAATCCCTTGGGAATATATTAGCCCCGAGCCATTTAAAATCTATAAAAGAATCCAGGAATGAGGGTGAGACCAATAATGACTGGCTAACAAAACACCAAGACAAAATTAAGGGGTGCTACCGATGCGGCAAAAATAAATGCATAACATGTAATTACATACAAAATCGAACTAAAAAACTAACTACTGGGAAATTAGACAGACCACTGGAAATAAATAGCTTTATTAATTGTGACACAACTTATGTGATATACTTGCTAATATGTGGCTGTGACAAAAAATATGTAGGACGGACCACCAGAATGTTGAGAATAAGGTTCCTAGAACATAGGAGAAATATTCTAAAACGCATCCAGACACATAGTGTCTCGAAACATTATGCTGAAATCCACAACGGAGTTCCCGACTGTCTAAAATTAATAGGTCTCGAATCTGTACCGAAAACTATACGTGGTGGAGACAGATTTAAAAAACTGTGTAGACAAGAGGTATTCTGGATGTACCAGATGAATAGTATATATCCAGAGGGCCTCAATGATTCGGTAGAACTAAATATAGTGATATAACCTTATCATCAATGAGATTCAATATCCCCAACTAGCTTTGGACGGAGTTGGGGTGATCTCCGGTCATGTGATTCCAGTGGTCCCCCTTATTTCTTTTCTTCTCCCCCTCCTCCTTTCTGCCCATTTTCAGTGTTATATGATATAAGCAAAACTAGTCTGTTATGTGACATAGAAGTTCCTTTTATTATGTCGCTAATCAATTACTGATATCCCCATTATGGACTATATATATATATGAAGAAATATTCGGGTTTACTGTCTGCCCGCTCTGATTTATTCCTTCCTTCCTCACCCTCCTCACTTCTCTATCTCCACTCAATGTCCTGTTCAAACTCCCAATAGGTGTAACAGTAATTAACATCATTGGGTATTAAGATAACATCAAACTCATACAATTTGCATGTTGATAATCACAATATTTCCAGCTAATGTTTCCCCATTTGTGATCTCTTTAAACAGGTTAAATCAGCCTGGGACGATTATGTAACTATAGATTATATCAGTGTTTAAATACAGTTGCGAGTAGTGTTGTCAGTTTAGTTCCATAGAGCCAAGCCCGAGCACTGCTATATAGCTAGCGACGATAGGTTGCCACAGCAACCGTGTACACATCCACGATCAGCGAGCTACGTAGTCGCGCCCCGCGTCATCCGTACACGTGACCAATGTAATCACGTGACCGGGGAGACGCATCAAGAGAGTAGGAGGTTTGACCTGGTTGCTAGACAACCTGTGAAGCTTGCGGTTCAATGAGCAGTGACGCTATCCGGTTCCCCGTCCCGGAAGTGACATATCGCTCCTCAGTGCAGTGACTAATATTATGGGATCCCCAGTTTTACGGTATGTTAAGATAAGTATAAGATCACATCCATTTAAATGCCTCATTTTATGGCTTCCCGTTCTCCCACTAGATGTCATAAGTGTTTTCAGTACTATTTAGTTATTTATGCTTCTTGACCCGGAAGTATTTTAGCTACGTACTGATACTAAATGAAGAAAATTAATGTTTTTATATCTTTATTCAACACAGAATATGATTTTAAAGCAATTAGTCTGTCTTGCTAATGGATATAAATACGTGCAATAACTAAGCAAATTATTTTAGACATTATTCACACTAATTAGAAGGTTTGAGTGAACAGCTGTTGACCTGGTAATAATTATGGAGGGTATAAATACCCAGATATTCCACCAACTTCCATCACCTTTGATAAAGCTGCAGTGCCTTGCAGTGAAACGCGTCAGGAGGCTTGCCAGGCCACCATTCCCTGCTAAATCCAGCTGCCTAGGGTGTCCGGACCAGGACTGGGACACTGAACCCACAAAGAACCAATTCATCTGGAATACCACTCATCCTTTCAGAACAGGAGGATACCGCAATGCAGTGAGGATCCCACAACACCCTCGCCTGGGTCTGAGATCAATAAATTCATTCCATTGAGCGCTGCTATCTTATCTGTATATTCTTTCTTGTGGTTTTTGGGTGTGACTACCCCAATTTATAGCAGCAGCATTAGAAACGCAACATCCAATAAGCGCCTGAACCTTTTTTACCTTGGTAGAAAACAAACTGCTAAGATCCCTCATATGCTCCATTAGACCAGTCCAGAGCCCTATACATAGTACTGCTCCCAAAGCACAGTTGTGCCTGTAATTCACATTATGCCACATGGTTGTGCCCATAATTAACATTATGCCACACAGTACTGCCAATAATTCACATTATGCCACACTGTACTTCACATAATTCACATTATGCCACACAATAATGCCTGCAATTAACATTATGCCACACAGTACTGCACATATTTCACATTATGACACACAATAGTGCCTATAAGTAACATGCAACACAATACTGCACATAATTCACATTATGCCACAAAGTTGTGCCCATAATTCACATTATGCCACACAATAGTGCCTGTTATTCACATTATGATACACAGTTGTACCCATAATTCAGATTATTCCACACTGTACTGCCCATAATTCACATTTTTCCACACAGTTGTGCCCATAATTCACATTATGATACACAGGTGTGCCCATAATTCACATTATGTCACACAGTACTGCCAATAATTCACATTATGCCACATAGTACTTCCCATAATTCACATTATGCCACAAAATAGTGCTTGTAATTAACATAATGCCACACAGTACTGTGCATAATTCACGTTATGCCACACAGTTGTGCCCATCATTGACATTATGCCACACAGTAGTGCCTGTAGTTAACATTATGCCACACAGTACAGCACATAATTCACATTATGCCACACATGTTGCCATATAGGTAATTGTCCGCACTTAATATAATACTAGGTGCTTCATCGCGCCCTACGGGCGCTTTTCACACCGTCGCAAGGGGCTACGCCCCCTTAACCCTTGCATGCCTTTCTGGGGTTCAATATTTGTATTATATGGAGTATTACCTGCATTCCTTTGTTAGTGGTTAAATATTGCACAATGAAAGGGCGTGCGATGGTGAAGGAGGCGCAGCCCCTTGCGACGGTGTGAACAACACCTGCAGGGAACGATGTACAGAATGTAGCGGGTGCGGGGGGGACTGCGGATAGGGGAGGGTGTCTGTAGATGCTGCGGGTGGAGGGGGGCGGAAGCGGGGGTGGGGGCCCGGATGGGGAAGGGTCGGGAGGTGCTGTGGGTGGGGGAGGGGCAGAGGAGTGGGGGCTGCAGATGGGGGAGGGGTCCGGAGGCACTGCAGGTGGGGGAGGGTCAGGGGTGCCACGGGTGGGAGAGGGGCAGGTGTGGGGATGTTGTGGATGGGTGAAGGGTTCCAGAGGTGCTCTGGGATGGGAAGGGGCAGGGGTGCCGGGGGTGGGGTAGGGGTCCGCAGGCGCCGTCGGTAGGGGAGGGGCAGGTATGGGTGGTGCGGCGGATGGGGAAGGGGGTCTGGAGGTGCTGCAGGTGGTGGAGGGGCAGGTGCGGGTGTGCCATGTGTGGGGGAGGGGTGGGTGAGGGGGGGACCGTGGATGGAGGAGGGTGTCTGCAGATGCTGCGGGTGGAGGGGGTCTGGAGGTGCTGTGGGTGGTGAAGGGGCGGAGGAGTGGGAGCCGAGGGTGGTGTAGGGGGTCTGGAGACACAGCGTGTGGGGGAGGGGTGGAGTGCCGCATGTGGTGGAGGGGAAGGTGTGGAGGTGTGGTGCATTGGGGAGGGGTCTGGAGGCGCTGCGGGCACTGTACCTGCCAAAAAGGTAGTTGGAGGGTATGCAGTAACAGGGTCAGAACAGGGGTGACGGGGCCAGGACAGGGGTGACAGGGTCAGAACAGGGGTGACGGGGCCAGGACAGGGGTGACGGGGCCAGGACAGGGGCGACAGGGCCAGGACAGAAATGACAGGGACAGGATAGAAGTGACAGGGCCAGGGTAGGGGCGGCAGGACCAGGACAGGGGTGACAGGGCCAGTATAGGGTTGACAGGGCAAGCACAGGGGTGACAGGGCCAGGATAGGGGTAACAGGGCCAGCATAAAGGTGACAGGGCCAGGATAGGGGTAACAGGGCCAGCATAAGGGTGACAGGGTCAGGATAGGGGTGACAGGGCCAGGATAAGGGTGACAGGGCCAGGATAAGGGTGACAGGGCCAGGCCAGGGGTGACAGGGCAAGGCCAGGGGTGACAGGGACATGACAGAACACAGGGCACGGGAGAGATTGGTATTAGGGACAGAACAGTGGTGACAGACAGATGTGTCTTACCGGAGTCACTGCTGCTGGCTGCTGCTGTTCCACTCCAACCTGTTGGGATCTGCTGCTGGTGGAGACTTGGCATGGCTGACTCTCTCAGGCTGGAGTCCTGCTTCCTCTGCCCGTCCGCATCCCTCTCCCCCCACTCCTCAGTCACACACCGCAGACCTCGCGCAGCTGCCGGGCACCGTGGTAAGGGGAGACTGGGAGTGACTGGTTAGCCCCCAGGAGACGCTGCGGCTGGAGGGAGAAGGGGGTCATAGCATGCATGCGGCGCGGACCTCGCGGCTGCTGGGCACTGTGGTAAAGGGAGACTGGGAGTGACTGGTTAGCTCCCAGGAGACGCTGCAGCTGGAGGGAAAAGGGGGTCATAGCATGCACGCGGCGTGGACCTCGCGGCTGCTGTGCACTGTGGTAAGGGGAGACTGGGAGTGACTGGTTAGCTCCCAGGAGACGCTGCGGCTTGAGGGAGGAGGGGGTCGGAGCCTGCAAGCAGCTCGGACTTCTGCAGCGCTACCCGCCGGCTAAAGTGTGTGAAGGAGCTGGGCGCACCTCACTGCGGGCGGCAGCGCTGCAGCTAGCGGTGGGGTTGCCGGGGCTGGAGATAACAGAGGCAGTACGGAACCTGCACAGCGGCAGGTGCCCCACAAAACTGCAGCTAAGAAGCGTGGAGTGTGCCAGAAAGTGACGCTCCTCTGCGCCAGAGAGACCCTGCTGAGTATGCTGATGTGGGGGGTCAAGCACACAGTGAGCCGGTGCCCGTCTGTCTGTACGGCATACTCCCTCACACACCCCCATACCTCCCAACCTTCCCGATTTTCGCGGGACAGTCCCATTTTTTGGGGTCTGTCCCGCTGTCCCACCCGGGGGTCGCAGTGTCCCGCGGTGGGGAGGGGGGGCAGTTGGAAAGCTCCTGAACACGCTGTTCTGCTTAGCAGAGCAGCGGTGAATAGTGGAGACAGAGGGAGAGGGGGCATCAGGGGGTACGGATTAAGGGGGGGTTCCGGTAGCAGAGCCGGATTAAGGGGGGGTACGTACCGTTGGCCCCACAGTTTTAGGGGCCCCCCCGACTGGAGTAGCTCTGTCCCAGCTGAGAAGCTCCCCCGTCCTGCCAGCAACAGCAGTGTGCTACAGTCAGCACACGCTGCTGCGTGCTGGCAGGTCTGTGGTGTTGCAGGGAGGCAGCAGCCTCCCTGCTTTCTTCTGCCTGTGCGGGTGTGTAGGGGGGAGCAACCACCCCCTCTGGATTTAGCCCTAGCTGAGGGGCCAAAATTCCATTAAAAAAAAAAACAACGGAATTTGCTTAAGGGTGCGTGGCCTTGCGGTCCGCGATTAGGCCACGACCCCAACCCCACAGCAGGCACAGCAATGAGATAGGGCCCCCCTGTCTCAAGTGCCCTGGGCCCCCCTGACTCATAATCAGCCCCTGGGGGCATGCCAGCAGCTCACAGAGCGCTGGGCATGCCCCCTCACTGACGAAAACGGGGGCCCTCCCGTGAAGCCACGCCCCTTTTTGTTGGCGCATGTGTGTCCCTCCTTCTGCCTGAAGAAAGTTGGGAGGTATGCACCCCTGCCTATGCCATGCCCATACCATCTGCTGCTGCTCCTAGTCTCCTATAGATTTGCCAAGATCTGTGACTCATTTGACTAACTCCGCCCAGTGTTGTGACTCCGCCCAGCGTTAGCAAATGAGTCACAAAGTCACAGATCTGGGCTCAGAGCCGGCCCTAACCAATATGATGCCCTAGGCAAGATTTTGGCTGGTGCCCCCTAGCACCACCGCTGGTTCTGCCTCTGACCTTGCACCTCTTTCCCAGCACCATCACCCCTCACCCATAGCAGTCCTTGTACCCCCTATATTTTAAATAGAAACAGTTCGCACATTTGACGCACAGCCCAAAAAGGGGCATCTTCTTGCTGGGAAGGGGCATGGCCACACAATAGTAACCCCAATTCCAATTACGCCACACAGTGCTGCAACTTTATTCACATTTGATCATGCGATAGCATCCATAATTCATATTACATCCCACAGTAGTATCACTTTACCTTATAAACGTTACTCCTCACAGTAGAGCCCCTTATTCACATTACATCACACTGAATTGCTCCTTATTCACATTACACCACACCTTATTGCTCTTTATTCACATTAGACGACACAGTAGTGCCCTTTCTATATGCAACGCCACATAGTAGTGCACCTTATACACATAATGCCACACATTAGTAATGCATTTATATACAATTCCACACAGTAATGCCCCTTACACATATGAGACACATTAATGTCCTTATAAACATAATGCACCTTACACATTATGACAACCTTTATTAATGCCCTTTTACACATAATGTCCCTTACACATATGCCGAACATTATTAATGCCCTTATACACATAATGACACACACAGTGCCCCCTACACATTTGCTGCACATTATTAGTGCCCCTATACACATAATAACACACACATACAGTAGTACCCTGTTACACATATGCCGCACATCATTAATGCCCTTATACACATAATGACACACATAGTGGCCCTTTACACATATGTTGCACATTATTAAAGTATTTTTACATGACACACATAATGCTCCTTACACATATTCCGAACACTACTGCACAACCAACCCACTCACATGCACACAGCACTCACACTTCCACTAACACTGTGACCTCTGCCTCTGCTTGGATACAGATGTGTCTTCACAAATCTTGCATCAATGCTAACGTCGGAAAAAAGAAGAACAGCGCTGGTACTTTTACACTAAAAGTGTTTTAATTAATTTCATATAACATATTTAAAATATATCCTTCATATCCACAACATATAAAAACAATATATATTAATTAAGCTATATATCCCACCGGAAAATTCCGCTTAATACACCAAACCAGAGAAAGCTGTTCCTTACTGATTTTATATAATTATATACGGCTGAATTTAAAGCTAGATGTTATTGCTTTGTATGCTTGTGACAATAAATCATAGCCGCATAGATGTTATCAGTCAGTAGAAATGTCCAGCTGATAAGTATTTTTCCTCAGTTATTATAATAAATTATCCGGAAATTAGTTATGCAAGTTGCAGTTCTTTTCATAGATGCATACAGTTAATAAGTTATACCGTCCCGGTAAGTTTCATCACACTATTAATTTTCAATAAGTGTGAATTATAATAATAATTATGTTTTGCGGTTAGGATTTTCTAATAGTGCTGTGCACAGATATATGATTTTGCACATATCCCATAGATACCTCTCCCGGCTGTCGCTTCCAAAAACAGCCTTATCCGGAGTCCACTGCCTGGTGGATAACAGGTATATTTTCAGATGTTTATCCGCAAGGTCTTTTATATCCGATGTTGTCCGTAGGTGTTGATATCTCTGGCCGGCCAGTAAGATATGAAGGTGTCTCACCAACAAGCTCTTTAGCAGTGCATCCGACAAACGCGTTTCCCCGCTTGAATATACAGCTCAGCGGCTTCCTCAGTGTCCATGGAAATCATATATCTGTGCACAGCACTATTAGAAAATCCTAACCGCAAAACATAATTATTATTATAATTCACACTTATTGAAAATTAATAGTGTGATGAAACTTACCGGGACGGTATAACTTATTAACTGTATGCATCTATGAAAAGAACTGCAACTTGCATAACTAATTTCCGGATAATTTATTATAATAACTGAGGAAAAATACTTATCAGCTGGACATTTCTACTGACTGATAACATCTATGCGGCTATGATTTATTGTCACAAGCATACAAAGCAATAACATCTAGCTTTAAATTCAGCCGTATATAATTATATAAAATCAGTAAGGAACAGCTTTCTCTGGTTTGGTGTATTAAGCGGAATTTTCCGGTGGGATATATAGCTTAATTAATATATATTGTTTTTATATGTTGTGGATATGAAGGATATATTTTAAATATGTTATATGAAATTAATTAAAACACTTTTAGTGTAAAAGTACCAGCGCTGTTCTTCTTTTTTCTGTATATTTTCTATTTTTAGGTTTTGAACCAAACCTTGAACATAGCTGCAGGCACTTTTTCACAGTAACCATAGCGCCGGACTATTTTTATTTTTATCTATTCTTAATGCTAACGTCGGGCACCTTTTTTTTTATGAAAATGCATCTTATTTGCATTGCTATGTGGCTAGGATGCACAAGCAGCTTCTGCTGATTAAACTGATATGCAGCATGCCAATATACTGTGTGAGACTGTGGCTGTATCTGCATATGAAATGCTACATACAGAATATAGGCATGCCGCATATCATTTTAATCATCAGAAGCTGCTGATGCCCCTAGGCATATCAAATGCCCTAGGCAATTGCCTAGTTTGCCTATGCCTATGGCCGGCTCTGTCTGGGCTATTATATAGGAGATTAGGGCAATGGATATTGTCTGAATTAAAATATAATTCATTATAAATAGTTGCTGTAACCATAGTGAATAGTATAGTGGATATATATATATAGTAAGAAATAGATGAATTAGGTTTGTATATGTTTAAGTTAAATGTTTAAGTAATTTACAAAACTGCAATGTGTTTATATAGATATACTGTATATATTTGTGGTTTACTTCAATATTAAGAGTCATTGTGTATAACAGGTTTTAGGCCACAAATGATAATAGGTATGGGACTGAGAGCTCTTTTGGTCACTTGAACACTGGAATCCACAGGTGTACATTTAGATCAGAATGAAGATTTGGCAATTAGTTATATTGCAGGCCAGTGACAATGACAACAGAAGATCTATTGAAACTGTAACACCCAAACCAAGTGATAATATTTACAGGGAAATAGTAAGATCTTTGATGATGAAGGAAGTGACAAACTTTATGACCCCAGATTACATGTCCTGTTTGCCACCTCAAGGCAGAACAATTGGACATGTTTTATGACATTATGCCTTTTGAGTAGGGAACAGGGGCGGAAGTCCCGGAGGCAGCGGAGTCGGCTGCCGCCGGGCTCCTAACCTGAAGAGGGCGCCTCGCAGCGCCCACTGACTTTACACAGATTGACACGCGGACGAGCGTCCGCATGTCAATCTGCGGTCTCCCTCCCTGCTGTGTTGGAGGGACACGGAGCGCATAGAGCGTCTCTCCTGTGTCCCTCCCTGGCTCTCTCCCCCGGCGGTCTAATACAGGAAGTGCCGTTCGTGAGCTCTGATTGGCTCACGAACCGGCACTTCCTGTATTAGACCAACCGGGGGAGAGAGCCAGGGAGGGACACAGGAGAGACGCTCTATGCGCTCCGTGTCCCTCCAACACAAGGGGGGGCAGGCACTGGGGGCATATACCTGGCACTGGGGGGCATATACCTGGCACGAGGGAGGGAGGGGGGGGAGACCTGGCACTGGGGGGCATATACCTGGCACTGGGGGGGCATATACATGGCACTGTGGGGGAAGACCTGGCACTGGGGGGCATATACCTGGCACTGGGGGGCATATACCTGGCACTGGGGGTGAAGACCTGGCACTGGGGGGCATACACCTGGCACTGGGGGGCATATACCTGGCACTGTGGGGGAAGACCTGGCACTGGGGGGCATATACCTGGCACTGGGGGGCATATACCTGGCACTGGGGCGGGGGGCATATGTGGCACTGGGGAGAGGGATATATTTGGCACTGGTGGCATATACCTGGCACTGTGGGGGAAGATCTGACACTGGGGGCATATACCTGGCCCTGTGGGGGAATATCTGGCACTGGGGGCATATACCTGGCACTGGGTGCATATACCTGGCCCTGTGGGGGAATATCTGGCACTGGGGGCATATACCTGGCACTGTGGGGGGAAGATCTGGCACTGGGGGCATATACCTGGCCCTGTGGGGGAATATCTGGCACTGGGGGCATACACCTGGCACTGTGGGGGAAGATCTGGCACTGGGGGCATATACCTGGCCCTGTGGGGGGAATATCTGGCACTGGGGGCATATGCCTGGCACTGTGGAGGAATATCAGGCACTGGGGGCATATAGCTGGCACTGTGGGGGAGTAGGCACTGAGGGGGCATATGTGGCACTGTGGTGGAATATTTGGCACTGGGGGGAGCAGGCACTGAGGGGGCATATGTGGCACTGGGGGGGGGTATATTTGGCACTGGGGGCATGTACCTGGCACTGGAGGCATATACCTGACACTGGGGGAATATCTGGCACTGGGGGCATATGTGGCACTGGGAGCACGGCCCTAGCAACAAGCACTACCCCCTAGCAACGAGCATGACACCCAGTGCATGAACCCCCTGGCAACGAGCATGACACCCTGAGCATGAAATCCCCTGGCACCGTGCATGGAACCGCTGGCAACGAGCATGACACCCAGTGCATGAAACCCCTGGCAACGAGCATGACACCCTGAGCATGAAAACCCCTGGCACCGTGCATGGAACCAAGAGCATGAAACCCCTGGCAACGAGCAGGTAATTTAAAAGTAATTAGAAGCCTTACTGTAGAACTTAATGTGTAATGGGCATTACGGTGTGTGGCATAATGTATCACGGACATTGCGGTGTGTGTCATAATGTGTCGGGCATTACGGTGTATGGTATACTATATCGCGGGCATTGTGATATGTGGTATAATGTCTCAGGCTCATTGTGGTGTGTGTTATACTGTGTCAAAGACATTGTATGTGCTATAATGTATCAAGGGCATTGCAGTGTGTAGCATAATGTATAATGGGCATTGTGATTCCTGTCATAATGTGTCACAGGCATTACGGTGTGTGGTATAATGTATCAGGGGCATTGCAGTGTGTAGCATAATGTATAACGGGCATTGCGATTCCTGTCATAATGTGTCGGGGGCATTACGGTGTGTGGCATAATGTGTCGTGGGCATTATGGTGTGTGCATATTGTGTCATGTGCATTATTGTGTGTGGCATAATGTCTAAGGGCCACTGCAGTATGTGGCATAATGTATACTGGGCATTACTATAAGGAGGAAAAATTACAAATAATGTAAGGGGCATGAATCAGGATTATTTTTCTTTCCCGTCTGGGCGTGCAGGTTGGAAAACTGGGGTATAACGCAGTCTTTTCCTGCAATGTCACGCCCCTTTATGGTAAGCCATCCCAACGAAGCCACACACTCTATACTGCCAATTATGGAGGGGGGGGGGGGGGGGGCAAATAATTTTTTGGCTTGGGGGAGAAAAATTTCTAGTTACGTCACTGAACTGACTCATTCCTGTAAGCCGCCACTACAGCGCAAACCCCAGGAGAGTACGCTGGTGCGCGCCTGCTGTGGGAGGTAGGAGAGGAGCTGCTGCTACCGTTGCCCCGCTGCTGTGGGGAAGGGGGGGACGGGATGGATGGACACACGTGCGAGGCGGAGTTTAAGAGCTGGTACCACGCTTGCCTTGGATTACACTTCCTAATTGCGCTCTGCCTCCGGTAATTGGGGAGGAGAGAAGAGCCTTCTTTCACTACACAAGGTATCCATCTATGCTCCCTTTCTCCCTGTATAAGTGCACTGCCAGTATACTGTATGTATGTTTGTATATATAGATAGAGGTAGGGGTCTGGCACAGCCACATAATAGACTAATACATTGGGTGCCCTCACAGCAAAGTAGTTTAGCAAAATAGAGGTGGTGCGGCACTCCAATGATTTGCACACTGACACCAATTGAAGTAGTGCAACGTTTCAATGCCCGTTTAATGAATCTGCATTTTTGTCATATATACAATGACCCCCATTCTGCCTCATCCCGCCTCATATATACAATGACCCCTCATTCTGCCTATATATATATAGCCTGCAGGATCAATATTGGTGTGGTGTGTGTGTATGTGTATATATATATATATATATATATATATATATATATATAATTTTATTTTTTTGCCTCTATATAGGGGGGCACCTGTATTTATATTGCCTCCGGGCGTCTAGGACGAACTTACGCCACTGGTAGGGAAGCCAGCTCAGTTCAATGTTTGTTTTATGACATCTTGGAATGTAAATGGCAAACCTATAATTATCTTTCTTACTGAGAACACTATGAGAATATACCAGCAGATGGTTAACTTATAGGCATACTGTATATACATGAGTTCAGTCAGTGGTAGAGTAGTCAAGAAGAGTCAGGAACAGGAGGAGGAAGGAGACATGTTCACACAGAAGGAATGATCCTTGGGATGGCAACCATGTACTTGCAAGTATAAACTGTGTTAGTAATTGTCTACGTTTGTGAAATTGTTTTTTTATGTTTTTTCTATAATTAAGGAAGCATAAAATATTATTAGTATATATATATCACTACTGTGTATATATTATTCTGTACGATTTGATCTGTCTGTAAATAAATAATCAATATAATCAGAGCGGTAATCTCAAGTTTGAACTCTCTTTAAGGAATTTTAACTTCATAATTTCATAAGTCATATGTATAAGGACTGCATATATTTATCTGCCAATTAGTTTGTAAGCCTGACATAATATATTTGCAGATATATATGATGAACGCATATTAATTAAAATATATCCACATATAAATAACCATGGGGGTCATTCCGAGTTGGTCGCTCGGTAATTTTTTTCGCATCGCAGCGATTTTCCGCTTAGTGCGCATGCGCAATGTTCGCACTGCGACTGCGCCAAGTAAATTTGCTATACAGTTAGGTATTTTACTCACGGCTTTTTCTTCGTTCAGGCGATCGGAGTGTGATTGACAGGAAGTGGGTGTTTCTGGGCGGAAACAGGCCGTTTTATGGGCGTGTGGGAAAAAACGCTACCGTTTCTGGGAAAAACGCGGGAGTGGCTGGAGAAACGGAAGAGTGTCTGGCCGAACGCTGGGTGTGTTTATGACGTCAAACCAGGAACGACAAGCACTGAACTGATCGCAGATGCCGAGTAAGGTTGAAGTTACTCAGAAACTGCTAAGAGGTGTGTAATCGCAATTTTGAGAATCTTTCGTTCGCAATTTTACTATGCTAAGATTCACTCCCAGTAGGCGGCGGCTTAGCGTGTGTAAAGCTGCTAAAAGCAGCTTGCGAGCGAACAACTCGGAATGACCCCCCATATATGATATATTATATATTAATAATTCATAAATATGATTCCATAAATCAATACACAGTACTGCACATAACACACATTATGCCACACAATAGTGCCTGTAATTAACATTATGCCACACAGTAGTGCACATAATTCACATTATGCTACACAATAGTGCCTGTAATTCAACATTATGCTACACAGTACTGCCAATAATTCACATTTTTCCCACACAGTACTGCCTATAATTCACATTTTCCACACAGTTGTGCCCATAATTCACATTATGCTACACAGTTGTGCCCATAATTCACATTATGCCACACAGTACTGCCAATAATTCACATTATGCCACACAGTACTTCCCATAATTCACATTATGCCACACAATAGTGCCTGTAATTAACATTATGCTACACAGTACTGCACATAATTCACATTATGCCACACAGTACTGCACGTAGGTGGTCATTCCGAGTTGTTTGCTCACTAGCTGCTTTTAGCAGCCGTGTAAACGCTATGCTGCCTCCCACTGGGAGTGTATTTTAGCTTAGCAGAAGTGCAAACGAAAGGATCGCAGAGTGGCTACAAATTACTTTTGTGCAGTTTCAGAGTAGCTCCAGACCTGCTCCTAGCTTGCGATCACTTCAGACTATTCAGTTCCTGTTTTGACGTCACGAAGATGCCCTGCGTTCGGCCAGCAACGCCTGCGTTTTTATCTGGCACGCCTGCGTTTTTCCGCACACTCCCTGAAAACGGTCAGCTGACACCCAGAAACGCCCTCTTCCTGTCAATCACTCTGCGACCAGCAGTGCGACTGAAATGCGTCGCTAGACCTTGTGTGAAACTACATCGTTCGCTGTAATAGTACGACGCACGTGCGCATTGCGCCGCATATGCATGCGCAGAAGTGACGATTTTTTTGCCTGATCGCTGTGCTGCGACTGAAATCTACTAGCAAACAACTCGGAATGACCCCCATAATTCAAATTATGCCACACAGTTGTGCCCATAATTCACATTATGCTACACAGTTGTGCCCATAATTGACATAATGCCACACAGTACTGCCAATAATTCACATTATGCCACTCAGTACTTCCCATGATTCCCATTATGCCACACAATAGTGCCTGTAATTAACATTATGCCACACAGTACTGCACAAAATTCACATTATGCCACAAAGTTGTACCCATAATTCACATTATGCCACACAATAGTGCCTGTAATTAACATTATGCCACACAGTACTGCACATAATTCACATTATGCCACACAGTACTGCACATAGGTGGTCATTCCAAGTTGTTCGCTTGCTAGCTGCTTTTAGCAGCCGTGCAAACGCTATTCCGCCTCCCACTGGGAGTGTGTTTTAGCTTAGCAGAAGTGCGAACGAAAGGATCGCAGAGTGGCTACAAATTAATTTTGTGCAGTTTCAGAGTAGCTCCAGACCTACTCCTAGCTTGCGATCACTTCAGACTATTCAGTTCCTGTTTTGACGTCACAAACACGCCCTGCGTTCGGCCAGCCACGCCTGTGTTTTTATCTGGCACGCCTGCGTTTTTCCGCACACTCCCTGAAAACGGTCAGTTGACACCCAGAAACGCCCTCTTCTTGTCGATCACTCTGCGACCAGCAGTGCGATTGAAATGCGTCGCTAGACCTTGTGTGAAACTACATCGTTCGTTGTAATAGTACGACGCGCGTGCGCATTGCGCCGCATACGCATGCGCAGAAGTGCCAATTTTTTTGCCTGATCGCTGTGCTGCGACTGAAATCTACTAGCGAACAACTCGGAATGACCCCCATAATTCACATTATGCCACACAGTTGTGCCCATAATTGACATTATGCCACACAGTACTGCCAATAATTCACATTGTGCCACACAGTACTTCCCATAATTCACATTATGCCACACAATAGTGCCTGTAATTAACATTATGCCACACAGTACTGCACAAAATTCACATTATGCCACAAAGTTGCACCCATAATTCACATTATGGCACACAATAGTGCCTGTAAAACACATTATGCTACACAGTTGTACAAATAATTCATATTATTCCACATAGTACTGCCCATAATTCACATTTTTGCACACAGTTGTGCCCATAATTCACATTAAGCCAGACAGTACTGCCCATAATTCACATGCCACATAAATGCATAAAAAATGCATGATAAAATCACTGGAAGATTACACTCCTGGCACATGCC
Source organism: Pseudophryne corroboree (assembly GCF_028390025.1). Classification (NCBI taxonomy): domain Eukaryota; kingdom Metazoa; phylum Chordata; class Amphibia; order Anura; family Myobatrachidae; genus Pseudophryne; species Pseudophryne corroboree. Next base: position 100,666,886 of record NC_086454.1, on the reverse strand, counting down.
AGCCACTTACTGTACCCTGACTCAGATGATGCTAGCAGTGAGTTTCCTAGATGAGAGTTTCGTGCAGCCCAAACAAGAGGTTTAATGTCTGTTTCCAACAATTGTGCCTATCCCTAGGGCTACCACTCTCCTCAGGGGTTCAGCCAGGTAGGCAGGCTGCAGTGCACGGGTGTTTGAGGTGAGCACGTGTAGTACCACACGCCACTCCCAATGTGCTGCTGAAGTGTAGTGCTCAGTACTCCGGGGGTCATTCCGAGTTGTTCGCTCGCAAGCTGCTTTTAGCAGCTTTGCACACGCTAAGCCGCCGCCTACTGGGAGTGAATCTTAGCTTCTCAAAATTGCGAACGAAAGATTAGCAGAATTGCGAATAGACACTTCTTAGCAGTTTCTGAGTAGCTCCAGACTTACTCGGCATCTGCGATCAGTTCAGTCAGTGTCGTTCCTGGTTTGACGTCACAAACACACCCAGCGTTCGCCCAGACACTCCTCCGTTTCTCCAGCCACTCCCGCGTTTTTCCCAGAAACTGTAGCGTTTTTTCACACACACCCATAAAACGGCCAGTTTCCGCCCAGAAACACCCACTTCCTGTCAATCACACTCCGATCACCAGAACGAAGAAAAAACCTCGTAATGCCGTGAGTAAAATACCTAACTGCATAGCAAATTTACTTGGCGCAGTCGCACTGCGGACATTGCGCATGTGCATTAGCGACTAATCGCTCCGTTGCGAGAAAAAAATAACGAGCGAACAACTCGGAATGACCCCCTCCATCCGCTCCCACGGCCACTCCCAGAATGCCATGTGTTGCTTGTGCGATTATGTCACGCCCAGCACCACCGGCATTCTGGGACGATGGGAGGGAACAGCTGCGCAGCACAATTGGTGTATATTCAGTATCGCACCACAGTTTCTAAATATGGTTGGCGGCGGGCAAGAGCAGGCCCCCAGCTTAGACAGCGACAGCAGGGTGTCTGCGGCTGCGCCCCCAGGCCACTGCATCCCAGGCAATTGCCCTGCTTGCCTGTCCGTAGAACCGCCACTGGGTATCCAGTGGGGCTAAAATTGTGGCGAGCTCCGGAAGTAGGTGGGAGATATGAGGCTAAATGTAATAGTTTGTGAGCTGCCGGAGGTTTCATAAATACAGAATAGAAGCATGAAAGTTTTATTTATTTATTTGTTAGCAGTTTCTTATACAGCGCAGCATATTCCGTTGCGCTTTACAATTAGAACAACAGTTATAGAACAAAACTGGGCAAAGACAGACAGACAGACAGAGGTAGGAAGGCCCTGCTCGCAAGCTTACAATCTAAAGTTACATTATACAGTACATGTTGATAAACACTAATTAGGAATCACTAGGAAACCTTATCCCATCAGAATCATATACACAGATTAAAAAGAAATGAAACAAAAGAATACTAAAAACAAAATTTCTCGTCCTCACTCCCCCTCCCGGCCCGAAAAAAACTTTCCTCTCCAGTACAATCTCTTATTTAGAAAAAGTCACAGATCTATTGGAGGATCATTAGCCACCATTCCTGTCATACACCTGGGATTTAATGTCAGTAGATAGTGTTGCTACAGTGTGTAGCTTTCCCACATATCAAAGAATTGTTCAACTTTCACCTTCCTTTCCAGCGTAGTTCCCACCCTTTCCATTCTGAAGTGATAGAAGAGCTTAGTCTCATAAAGGGACACAGAAGGGTGGCCAGAGTGCAACCAAATTTGTAGAATGGCTTTGCTCGCTGCTACTCTCACTGCCAGCAACAACCTCCTGCAGCCCTTAGTTACTGTATATGAAGGCTCCATGGGAGAATCAGGGGGCATAACCAAAGGCAGTGCATCAGATCTGCTTGCGGTGTGTCACATTTGAAACATAGGTGGTGGAGAGACCAGTCAAAAACCTTCTGTGTGAAGACAGCTATGTTCTATGGAATATGTAAAGAAACATCTCCATATACATTGCAGAAGGTAGTGACTGGCACGACCTCAGGTGAGCTTGAAGTCAGCCCTTAATTTGTAAACCTGGGATCTGTGGAGACCCTTTTGGGATTTAGAGTGGCCCAATTGAACATGAAGATGTGTGTTAGCTAATGAGTTGGCTCCTTTGCTAAATTACTGTTGCTGAAGCAGCAAATCAAGCAAATTTTGCCAATCATTCAGGGTAAAGTATCTGATAACCGAGCCGTATAATGTTGGGTTAATAGAAATGCCACTGGGTGTCCAACCAGTTCAGGATATGTAGCAATGGCCCTACTGGAAAGTGGGAGGCCAACAGACCTCCATGTCTACGAGGCAGCCAATATTATCCACTCCACCCAGTCTTCATAAATTATAGGGATATTGAGCTTGCCCTTCCGGGAAATCGGGATTGGAAACAAAGGGGAGGTACTGTACGAGGATTTGTGTGCGTTCAAGTAGTGTCTATGTCGCAGGGCATGCCTAAGTTTCCTGACATTCCAGAGGAGTGGATTTTCCCAAACATGAGGTGGGATGTCTTGATCATGTAGATGTAAAAATAACAGGAAGTTTCCTCCTATAAGGAATCTATCTCTAAAGATGTATTAGTGTAATTGTCCTGACAATACAGCCAATCCTTAAGGTACCTTGAGTGAGTGGCTTGACAATACAACAGAACATTGGGAAAATTAATATTCCCATTAGAGACTGATGTTTGTAGTTGTATAAGTCTTTTTTTGCGGTCATCTGCACTGCCATATAAACCACCAGAACAGAAATTGTGCATGTTCAATATCTTTGGGAGAACTGTATACATTATAGATGGCACTTCGGGTATAAATAAAACACAACACCAAATGAGTTATTCCAAAGTTTCAGATCGAAAAGTTTTCCTAAAGAAAGAACAATTAAGCTCTGAAACGTTTGGTTGGTGTTGTGTTTTATTTATTCCTGGAGTGCTGCTGATACTAGCTCTTTGTCTATGCCGCACCACTGTGCTCAGTTACTGTAGCTGTGGAACTGGGAGCAGTTTCCCCTTAATGCTTTGCAGTGCCGGCTTTATGTATATACAGGTTGAGTCTCCCATATCTAAAATTCCGATAGACGGAATATTCTGAAATAGAAATATTTTTTCGCGGGACTGAGATAGTGAAAACTTTGCTTTCTGATTGTCCAGTGTACACAAACTTTATTTAATGCACAAAATGATTTTAAATATTGTCGAAAGTGATCTTCAGGCTGTGTGTATACGGTGAATATGAAACAAATGAATTTCATATATGTACACAAACTTTATTTCATGCACAAAATTATAAAAATATTGATTTAAATTTAAACAGTGTGTATATGGTATATATGAAACATATGAAGCATTATGTGCTTTGACTTGGGTCCCATATCTCATTATTGTATGCAAATATACCAAAATACGGAAAAATTCAATATCCAAAATACTTCTGGTTCCAAGCATTTTGGATATCGGAGTTACAACCTGTACCAGAAAAAAACGGGGGTGTCCTTACCTGTAGTACTATAGACATTATTATTAATTTTTGTAGCATAGCAGCAAGTAAACGAAGGTCCTGTGGGGACCGAAACATTTGGGGGGTCATTCCGAGTTGTTCGCTCGTTATTTTTTTCTCGCAACGGAGCGATTAGTCGCTAATGCGCATGCGCAATGTCCGCAGTGCGACTGCGCCAAGTAAATTTGCTATGCAGTTAGGTATTTTACTCACGGCATTACGAGGTTTTTTCTTCGTTCTGGTGATCGGAGTGTGATTGACAGGAAGTGGGTGTTTCTGGGCGGAAACTGGCCGTTTTATGGGAGTGTGTGAAAAAACGCTACCGTTTCTGGGAAAAACGCGGGAGTGGCTGGGCGAACGCTGGGTGTGTTTGTGACGTCAAACCAGGAACGACAAGCACTGAACTGATCGCACTGGCAGAGTAAGTCTCGAGCTACTCAGAAACTGCACAGAGAAGTCTTTTCGCAATATTGCGAATCTTTCGTTCGCAATTTTGATGAGCTAAGATTCACTCCCAGTAGGCGGCGGCTTAGCGTGTGCAAAGCTGCTAAAAGCAGCTTGCGAGCGAACAACTCGGAATGACCCCCTTGGTCTTTTTCTACTTGCTGCTATTCTACAATACAGACAAATATCCATGGTACTACTGGTGAGTGCATTTTTGTCTAGAATTTAAGTTTCCAACTCATTATATTGTGTGACACCCAGAGCCGGCCCTAACCAATTTGATGCCCTATCCAAGATTTTGGCTGGTGCCCCCTAGCATTGCCGCTAGTTCCGTCTTTGACCCAGTACCCTTCACCCAGCACAGCACCCTTCACCCAGCAGCACAGATCACATCAGCAGTCAGTAACACCCATCACCCATAGCAATCCTCATTCTTGTGTCTTTGCCAGCAAGAACATTTGCGCCCCGATATTTCAAACAGGTACAGTGGGTGCTGAGGACGCACAGCCCATAAAAAGGGTGTGTTCTTGCTTGGGAGGGCGTGGCCATACAATTCAAATTACACCACACAGTAGTTATTCACATCACACCACACCGTATTGCTTCTTATTCACATTACACCAACAGTAGTGTCCTTTATACACATTACACCACACATCAGTGCCCCTTATACATGTAGTGCCACACAGTAATATCGTCCCTTATACACATAATGTCACACAGTAATGCCCCTTACACATATGCCACACATTATTACACCTCAATGCAATGTTTTAACAAACATATACTGACTGTATACAAATATGGACCATAGCATCTCCTTCCTGCATTTACGATGCTATCGCATGTGAGATGAACATCGCATCCATGGGTGGCAATGTTCATCTGCGATGGCAGGCTGAGTAAGCCTGAACTTACTTAAGTTTGCCGTTGCAAGACGGCTTGCGAGGCCAGGGATTCCGTGTCTCTCAGTGCAGTCCTTTGATCGCACTCCCAAAACGAACCCCATCCCTCCCCACGAACGCCATCCCTCCCCATCCCTCCCCACGAATGCCTCTGCCTGTCAATCAGGCAGAGGCGTTCGCATCCCTGCGATGCGATTGCAGGACCCGTTTTGCACCCCGGGGAAATGCAGTAAGTCCTTACTGAAGCAGAAACCTCTTTAATGTACAAAATAACTGCAACGTATAACTATATTATTATGGCTGTTCATGTAGAGGCAACCTCTGACAACCTCTGCAAAGAACACATTTGCTATATTTATCACCACAACTTAATGTAGCAATGAAGACTTTGCAGGTAAAAAATTTTTTATTTATATGTACAGCTACACAACATAGCAGACAGGTCTTATGCCAGAGGTTTCCAAACACAGTCCTCAAGGTACCCTAACGCTCCACGTTTTAAGGACAACCAAACTTGGGCACAGGTGACTTAATTAGTACCTCAATCAATTTGATTTAACCATCTGTGTTCAGACATGGATATCCTGAAAACCTGGTCCGTTAGGGTGCCTTGAGGACCACGTTTTGAAACCTCTGTCTTATGCACAGCCTCATTCTTGAGAAAAATGTAAACATTTAGGGCAGGAGCGGTTTATCAGAGGAGGGGGCCCATGTGCAGACTCCTCCTCTCTACAGTGAAATTCACTATCTCTACTGCGCAGCCATTTTCCATGAGATTTTTGCTGCAGCGCTGACGTGGGACTCTGGAAAGGTAAGTAATTCAAGTTAGGTTCAGCATGTGTGGTGTGGGCCCCCTCTAGACCCAGGGTACCCGTGAGCACTGTACACACACTGCATCCATTGTAGTCGCCAATGATTTAGGGCTTGTTTTAACCATAATACTTTTTAATCACTAGTACTTAACATACTATATCACATTGGGGGCAATTCTGAGTTGATCGCAGCAGCTAGTTTGTTAGCAGTTGGGCAAAACCATGTGCACTGCAGGGGGGGGGCAGATATAACATTTGCAGAGAGAGTTAGATTTGGGTGGGTTATTTTGTTTCTGTGCAGGGTAAATACTGGCTGCTTTATTTTTACACTGCAATTTAGATTTCAGTTTGAATACACCCCACCCAAATCTAACTCTCTCTGCACATGTTATATCTGCCCTTTCTGCAGTGCAACATGATTTTGCCCAACTGCTAACAAAGTTGCTGCTGCGATCAACTCAGAATTAGGCCCATTGTACTGCTGCAATAAATTGTGTAATACCGCTGTCATTTATCAACACCCACCACTGACTCAAATTAGCCTGAAAAGTTGGGTCCCCAGTGATGCACTGAATGCTTTATGGTCCTATAAAAGGCTGTTAGCTTTTGGGTCTTTGAAATGACCCAATGTGTGTGACGGAGAGTGACACTCTCTCTTTCAGCCACAGCCAGGCTCGGACTGGCCCACAGGGGTACAGGGGAAACCACCGGTGGGCCCCACTGCCTAGGGGGCCCTCCTCCTCTAGGGATCAGGTTCTAGACTGTGCACTTGAATTATATATTATACATATGTTACCTTATACCGCACAGGATTATGATGTATTCTCTACAGTATATTGCTGTCATTAATCTGGCACATTATCATGCATGCACTAGCATTAATTACTATATAAATTATCAAGGAGTCCAGACCAGGTACTCTATAATGGTTAGCCAAACCTCTGTGGTGGCTGGCCACACCCCCTTTGGAGGCTGGCCACACCTCTAATCATGGGTCCCTACCACTGCATACCCCCGGTGGGCCCTTCATGCTCCAGTCCGACACTGGCCACAGCTACAATACCCCGGGGAATGAGCTGGTGTCTTATTAATGGAATTGATATAAATTAAAGCAGCAGCTATTATAGGTTGTGAAAACATCCATTAAATTATTTAGGACAGTGATTATCAACTCCAGTCCTCAAGTTCCCCCAACAGGTCATGTTGTGCGGATTTCCTTAATTATGCAAAGGTGAGCAGGTATTATCCCACCTGTGTCCGCAGACAGAATTCAAGAACACAGGGGGGCAGATGTAGTAAGCCTGGAGAAGTTATTAAGCAGTGATAAATGCAAGGTGATAACGCACCATCCAATCAGCTCCAATATAAAAATTGATAGTTAGGAGCTGACTGGCTGGTGCATTATCACTTTGCACCAGTGTCGGACTGGGGCGTGAAGGTCCCACCGAGGGAATGCAATGGTAGGAGACCATGCTTTGGGGTGTTGCCAGCCTTCAGAGGGGGTGTGGCCACCCAAAACAGAGGCTTGGTTAGCCATTTGAGAGTGTATGGTCTGGCCCCTTTATAAATATATTCCATCCATGATAAATTACCAGATTAATGCACTGTAGAAAATACACCATAGTCCTGTGCAGTGTAATGCAGTTTATGTATAAGTCAAGTGCACACTATAGAACCTGATCCCTAAAGGAGGGGGAGGGCCCTCGGGCAGTGGGGCCCACCGGTGGTTTTGCCCTGTCCCACTGTGGGCGGATACGACCCTGATTTACACTTCTCGCTGCTTTGTCACTTCTTTATCCCTTCTCCAGGCGTAATACATCTGCCCCATGATTGGGGATACTTGAGAAGTGGCACTGAGAATCACTGATTGAGGAGAGCCCCATGCATGTGTCCAAAGATTAAAATAGTGTACAGCTATTTTTCTACTACTATGAATTGTATTACAATGTCAGTTTACAATTACATACAAAAATGAGTGCAGCACAATGCAGTACAACATAATGTAAGGTTTTTACTTAAACTACTAATGGCCGCTGTATAGTCTGAAAATGGGGAGGAGCTCCAAGATGGTAACTGGGAGGAAGCGGGAATAAAATGGCTATTCTCAGCCTATCTCCTCCAATAAGACTTGTTACAGCTCATAACTCTACAGTATCCTAGACGGCATTACGATTTTATCTAATATTGCAGTAAGCGGAGCATACAACAGTTTAATAAATTGAACTATTGAAGGCAGATTGTCATTCCCTGTGCTAGAAAGCAGTGAAACAATGTTAGACAAAAATGAAGGGACTGCAAGAGAAATCATTGTGGAAATCCTATTAATAAATTGGAAAAGGCTGTGATACCCCTTTTGTCAGATAATATGGGGGAAAAGGGCTATCACAGCATAATAAATCACCTTTGTGATATAAAACGTAAAAACCTTATATGACCATAACAGATCATCTAACATTCATAGCATTTCAACCTAAATACCCCTACATTGATAGCAATAACCTTCTGCAAGATGTAAATAAACATAAAGACTAAAATACTGAAGATATTGAAAATCACAATGATATGTAAAAGAAAAGATTTTATATAATGGGTTCAAATGAACTGATCATTTATATTCACACTAATGTGATTAATTACACATCTTCATGATGGAAAATTTGTAATCACATAAATGTGAATATAGTCGAACTGTTCATTTGAATTAATGATATAAAATCTTTTTTTTTTTTTATATATATATATATATATATATATATAGTGATTCAAAAGTCGCAGTATACCCTTTTGTTTCAAAAACTGTAGAAAATGGGAAAACTGACTTCGAGATGGCACCTATGTCCGGTACATACCCTAAAAGATAGCCCGCCTCACCCATACCTTACTGGAGTATTCAGTTTTCCCATTTCCTACACAGTTTTTGAGTCAAAAGGGTGTACTGCGACTTTTGAATCACCCTGTGTATGTATGTATGTATATGTATATATATATATATATATATATATATATATATATATAGCTATATATATATATATATAGCTATATATATATATAGTTTTATATATATATATATATATATATATAGTCCAGAACCAAGAACCAGCACCTCCAATCAATGCAAAAAAAAAATAAGAATTTACTTACCGATAATTCTATTTCTCGTAGTCCGTAGTGGATGCTGGGGACTCCGTAAGGACCATGGGGAACAGCGGCTCCGCAGGAGACTGGGCACAAAAGAAAAGCTTTAGAACTACCTGGTGTGCACTGGCTCCTCCCCCTATGACCCTCCTCCAAGCCTCAGTTAGGATACTGTGCCCGGACGAGCGTACACAATAAGGAAGGATTTTGAATCCCGGGTAAGACTCATACCAGCCACACCAATCACACCGTACAACTCGTGATCTAAACCCAGTTAACAGCATGATAACAGAGGAGCCTCTAGAAAAGATGGCTCACTACAGCAATAACCCGATTTTTTGGTAACAATAACTATGTACCAGTATTGCAGACAATCCGCACTTGGGATGGGCGCCCAGCATCCACTACGGACTACGAGAAATAGAATTATCGGTAAGTAAATTCTTATTTTCTCTAACGTCCTAAGTGGATGCTGGGGACTCCGTAAGGACCATGGGGATTATACCAAAGCTCCCAAACGGGCGGGAGAGTGCGGATGACTCTGCAGCACCAAATGAGAGAACTCCAGGTCCTCCTCAGCCAGGGTATCAATTTTGTAGAATTTTACAAACGTATTTGCTCCTGACCAAGTAGCTGCTCGGCAAAGTTGTAAAGCCGAGACCCCTCGGGCAGCCGCCCAAGAAGAGCCCATCTTCCTTGTGGAGTGGGCATTTACAGATTTTTGGCTGTGGCAGGCCTGCCACAGAATGTGCAAGCTGAATTGTACTACAAATCCAACGAGCAATAGTCTGCTTAGAAGCAGGAGCACCCAGCTTGTTGGGTGCATACAGGATAAACAGCGAGTCAGATTTTCTGACTCCAGCCGTCCTGGAAATATATATTTTCAGGGCCCTGACAACGTCTAGCAACTTGGAGTCCTCCAAGTCCCTAGTAGCCGCAGGCACCACAATAGGTTGGTTCAGGTGAAACGCTGAAACCACCTTAGGGAGAAACTGAGGACGAGTCCTCAATTCCGCCCTGTCCGAATGGAAAATCAGATAAGGGCTTTTACAGGATAAAGCCGCCAATTCTGACACGCGCCTGGCCCAGGCCAGGGCCAACAGCATGACCACTTTCCATGTGAGATATTTTAACTCCACAGATTTAAGTGGTTCAAACCAATGTGACTTTTTGGAACCCAAAAACTACATTGAGATCCCAAGGTGCCACTGGAGGCACAAAAGGAGGCTGTATATGCAGTACCCCTTTTACAACGTCAGAACTTCAGGGACTGAAGCTAGTTCTTTTTGGAAGAAAATTGACAGGGCCGAAATTTGAACCTTAATGGACCCCAATTTCAGGCCCATAGACACTCCTGTTTGCAGGAAATGTAGGAATCGACCCAGTTGAATTTCCTCCGTCGGGCCTTACTGGCCTCGCACCACGCAACATATTTTCGCCAAATGCGGTGATAATGTTTTGCGGTTACATCCTTCCTGGCTTTGATCGGGATAGGGATGACTTCATCCGGAATGCCTTTTTTCCTTCAGGATCCGGCGTTCAACCGCCATGCCGTCAAACGCAGTCGCGGTAAGTCTTGGAACAGACAGGGTCCTTGCTGGAGCAGGTCCCTTCTTAGAGGTAGAGGCCACGGATCCTCCGTGAGCATCTCTTGAAGTTCCGGTTACCAAGTCCTTCTTGGCCAATCCGGAGCCACGAATATAGTGCTTACTCCTCTCCATCTTATCAATCCCAGTACCTTGGGTATGAGAGGCAGATGAGGGAACACATACACTGACTGGTACACCCACGGTGTTACCAGAGCGTCTACAGCTATTGCCTGAGGGTCCCTTGACCTGGCGCAATACCTGTCGAGTTTTTCCCAACGGTTTATAATCATGTGGAAGACTTCTGGGTGAAGTCCCCACTCTCCCGGGTGGAGGTCGTGTCTGCTGAGGAAGTCTGCTTCCCAGTTGTCCACTCCCGGAATTGCTGACAGTGCTATCACATGATTTTCCGCCCAGCGAAGAATCCTTGCAGCTTCTGCCATTGCCCTCCTGCTTCTTGTGCCACCCTGTCTGTTTACGTGGGTGACTGCCGTGATGTTGTCCGACTGGATCAACACCGGCTGACCTTGAAGCAGAGGTCTTGCTAAGCTTAGAGCATTGTAAATGGCCCTTAGCTTCAGGATATTTATGTGAAGTGATGTCTCCAGGCTTGACCATAAGCCCTGGAAATTCCTTCCCTGTGTGACTGCTCCCCAGCCTCGCAGGCTGGCATCCGTGGTCACCAGGACCCAGTCCTGAATGCTGAATCTGCGGCCCTCTAGAAGATGAGCACTCTGCAACCACCACAGGAGGGACACCCTTGTTCTTGGTGACAGGGTTATCAGCTGATGCATCTGAAGATGCGACCTGGACCATTTGTCCAGCAGGTCCCACTGGAAAGTTCTTGCGTGGAATCTGCCGAATGGGATTGCTTCGTAGGAAGCCACCATTTTACCCAGACCCCTTGTGCATTGATGCACTGAGACTTGGCTCGGTTTTAGGAGGTTCCTGACTAGCTCGGATAACTCCCTGGCTTTCTCCTCCGGGAGAAACACCTTTTTCTGGACTGTGTCCAGGATCATCCCTAGGGACAGAAGACGAGTCGTCGGAACCAGCTGCGATTTTGGAATATTGAGAATCCAATCGTGCTGCCGCAACACTACCTGAGATAGTGCTACACCGACCTCCAACTGTTCCCTGGATCTTACCCTTATCAGGGAATCGTCCAAGTAAGGGATAACTAAAATTCCCTTCCTTCGAAGGAATATCATCATTTCGGCCATTACCTTGGTAAAGACCCGGGGTGCCGTGGACCATCCATACGGCAGCGTCTGAACTGATAGTGACAGTTCTGTACCATAAACCTGAGGTACCCTTGGTGAGAAGGGTAAATTTGGACATGAAGGTAAGCATCCTTGATGTCCCGAGACATCATGTAGTCCCCTTCTTCCAGGTTCGCAATCACTGCTCTGAGTGACTCAATCTTGAATTTGAACCTCTGTATGTAAGTGTTCAAAGATTTTAGATTTAGAATCGGTCTCACCGAGCCGTCCGGCTTCGGTACCACAACAGTGTGGAATAATACCCCGTTCCCTGTTGCAGGAGGGGTACCTTGATTATCACCTGCTGGGAATACAGCTTGTGAATGGCTTCCAAAACTGTCTCCCTGTCAGAAGGAGACATCGGTAAAGCCGACTTTAGGAAACGGCAAAGGGGGAAACGTCTTGAATTCCAATTTGTACCCCTGAGATATCACCTGAAGGATCCAGGGGTCTACTTGCGAGTGAGCCCACTGCGCACTGAAATTCATTGAGACGGGCCCCCCACCGTGCCTGATTCTGCTTGTAAAGCCCCAGCGTCATACTGAGGGCTTGGCAGAGGCGGGAGAGGGTTTCTGTTCCTGGGAACTGGCTGATTTCTGCAGCCTTTTTTCCTCTCCCTCTGTCACGGGGCAGAAATGAGGAACCTTTTGCCCGCTTGTCCACGAAAAGACTGCGCCTGATAATACGGCGTCTTCTCATGTTGAGAGGCGACCTGGGGTACAAACGTGGATTTCCCAGCTGTTGCCGTGGCCACCAGGTCTGAAAGACCGACCCCAAATAACTCCTCCCCTTAATAAGGCAATACTTCCAAATGCCGTTTGAAATCCGCATCACCTGACCACTGTCGTGTCCATAACCCTCTACTGGTAGAAATGGACAACGCACTTAGACTTGATGCCAGTCGGCAAATATTCCGCTGTGCATCACGCATATATAGAAATGCATCTTTTAAATGCTCTATAGGCAAAAATATACTGTCCCTATCTAGGGTATCAATATTTTCAGTCAGGGAATCCGACCACGCCAACCCAGCACTGCACATCCAGGCTGAGGCGATTGCTGGTCGCAGTATAACACCAGTATGTGTGTAAATACATTTTAGGATACCCTCCTGCTTTCTATCAGCAGGATCCTTAAGGGCGGCCATCTCAGGAGAGGGTAGAGCCCTTACAAGCGTGTGAGCGCTTTATCCACCCTAGGGGGTGTTTCCCAACGCACCCTAACCTCTGGCGGGAAAGGATATAATGCCAATAACATTTTAGAAATTATCAGTTGTTATCGGGGGAAACCCACGCATCATCACACACCTCATTTAATTTCTCAGATTCAGGAAAACTACAGGTAGTTTTTCCTCACCGAACATAATACCTCTTTTTGGTGGTACTCGTATTATCAGAAATGTGTAAAACATTTTTCATTGCCTCAATCATGTAACGTGTGGCCCTACTGGAAGTCACATTTGTCTCTTCACCGTCGACACTGGAGTCAGTATCCGTGTCGGCGTCTATATCTGCCATCTGAGGTAACGGGCGCTTTAGAGCCCCTGACGGCCTATGAGACGTCTGGACAGGCACAAGCTGAGTAGCCGGCTGTCTCATGTCTACCACTGTCTTTTATACAGAGCTGACACTGTCACGTAATTCCTTCCAACAGTTCATCCACTCAGGTGTCGACCCCCTAGGGGGTGACATCACTATTACAGGCAATCTGCTCCGTCTCCACATCATTTTTCTCCTCATACATGTCGACACAAACGTACCGACATACAGCACACACACAGGGAATGCTCTGATAGATGACAGGACCCCACTAGCCCTTTGGGGAGACAGAGGGAGAGTTTGCCAGCACACACCAGAGCGCTATATATATATACAGGGATAACCTTATATAAGTGTTTTTCCCCTTATAGCTGCTGTTTTATGTAATACTGCGCGTAATTAGTGCCCCCCTCTCTTTTTTAACCCTTTCTGTAGTGTAGTGACTGCAGGGGAGAGCCAGGGAGCTTCCCTCCAACGGAGCTGTGAGGGAAAATGGCGCCAGTGTGCTGAGGAGATAGGCTCCGCCCCCTTATCGGCGGCCTTATCTCCCGTTTTTCTATGTATTCTGGCAGGGGTTAAATGCATCCATATAGCCCAGGAGCTATATGTGATGCATTTTTTGCCATCCAAGGTGTTTTTATTGCGTCTCAGGGCGCCCCCCCCCCAGCGCCCTGCACCCTCAGTGACCGGAGTGTGAAGTGTGCTGAGAGCAATGGCGCACAGCTGCAGTGCTGTGCGCTACCTTGTTGAAGACAGGACGTCTTCTGCCGCCGATTTTCCGGACCTCTTCTGGCTCTGTAAGGGGGCCGGCGGCGCGGCTCCGGGACCCATCCATGGCTGGGCCTGTGATCGTCCCTCTGGAGCTAATGTCCAGTAGCCTAAGAAGCCCAATCCACTCTGCACGCAGGTGAGTTCGCTTCTTCTCCACTTAGTCCCTCGATGCAGTGAGCCTGTTGCCAGCAGGTCTCACTGAAAATAAAAAACCTAAAACTAAAACTTTTCACTAAGCAGCTCAGGAGAGCCACCTAGTGTGCACCCTTCTCGTTCGGGCACAAAATCTTAACTGAGGCTTGGAGGAGGGTCATAGGGGGAGGAGCCAGTGCACACCAGGTAGTTCTAAAGCTTTTCTTTTGTGCCCAGTCTCCTGCGGAGCCGCTGTTCCCCATGGTCCTTACGGAGTCCCCAGCATCCACTTAGGACGTTAGAGAAAAGGTTTTAAGATCCACAGAATCCACAAATCCCATTTAAAAACAGTTACATGTCTCCAGTGTGTCATATTCAAGTTGACCTGAATATGACACACTGGAGACATGTAACTATATCACTGGCCACCCTATGCAGGCATTTGCACTTTTTTGCTCCTATTATGCTTTATCATGTTTCTGTTTTTTTGCATCTGTTCTTAAATGGAATTTGTGGATTCTGTGGATATTAAAACCTTTTTCTCTAACGTCCTAGTGGATGCTGGGGACTCCGTAAGGACCATGGGGAATAGACGGCTCCGCAGGAGACTGGGCACACTAAAAGAAAGATTTGGTACTACCTGGTGTGCACTGGCTCCTCCCTCTATGCCCCTCCTCCAGACCTCAGTTAGATTTCTGTGCCCGGCCGAGCTGGATGCACACTAGGGGCTCTCCTGAGCTCCTAGAAAGAAAGTATATTTTAGTTTTTTTATTTTACAGTGAGACCTGCTGGCAACAGGCTCACTGCAACGAGGGACTAAGGGGAGAAGAAGCGAACCTACCTGCTTGCAGCTAGCTTGGGCTTCTTAGGCTACTGGACACCATTAGCTCCAGAGGGATCGACCGCAGGACCCGTCCTTGGTGTTCGTTCCCGGAGCCGCGCCGCCGTCCCCCTTACAGAGCCAGAAGCAAGAAGATGGTCCGGAAAATCGGCGGCAGAAGACTTCAGTCTTCACCAAGGTAGCGCACAGCACTGCAGCTGTGCGCCATTGCTCCTCATACACACTTCACACTCCGGTCACTGAGGGTGCAGGGCGCTGGGGGGGGGGGCACCCTGAGAAGCAATAATATCACCTTGGCTGGCAAAATAACCACAATATATAGCCCCAGAGGCTATATATGTGGTAATTACCCCTGCCAGAATACAGAAAAAAGCGGGAGAAAAGTCCGCCAAAAAAGGGGCGGAGCCATCTCCCTCAGCACACTGGCGCCATTATTCCCTCACAGTTCCGCTGGAAGGAAGCTCCCTGACTCTCCCCTGCAGTCTACACTACAGAAAAGGGTAAAAAAGAGAGGGGGGGCACAGATTGAGGCGCAGTAAATATTATAGCAGCTATAAGGGACATAATTCAGTTAGTCCCTGCATTATATAGCGCTCTGGTGTGTGCTGGCATACTCTATCTCTGTCTCCCCAAAGGGCTTTTGTGGGGTCCTGTCTCCTTTAAGAGCATTCCCTGTGTGTGTGTGCGGTGTGTCGGTACGGCTGTGTCGACATGTTTGATGAGGAGACTTATGTGGAGGCGGAGCAGATGCCTATAAATGTGATGTCACCCCCTGCGGGGCAGACACCTGAGTGGATGGACTTATGGAAGGAATTACGTGCAAGTGTCGACTCCTTACATAAAAAATTTGACGACAGGCCAAATACGGGACAGCCGGCTTCTCAGCCCGTGCCTGCCCAGGCAATTCAATGGCCATCAGGGGCTCTAAAACGCCCACTACCTCAGATGGCAGACACAGATGTCGACACGGATACTGATATTAGTGTCGACGACGATGAGTCAAATTTAATGTCCACTAGGGCCATTCGTGGCATGATTGAGGCAATGAAAGAGGTTTTACACCTTTCTGATATAAACCCAGGTACCTCAAAAAAGGGTATTATGTTTGGGGAGAAAAAACTACCAATAGTTTTTCCCCCATCTGAAGAATTAAATGAAGTGTGTGAAGAAGCGTGGGCTTTCCCTGATAAGAAATTGGTGATTTCAAAAAAATTACTAATGGCGTTCCCTTTCTCGCCAGAGGATAGGTCACGTTGGGAAACTCCCCCTAGAGTGGATAAAGCGCTCGCACGTTTGTCTAAAAAGGTGGCACTACCGTCTCCGGATACGGCCGCCCTAAAGGAACCTGCTGATAGAAAGCAGGAGGCTATCCTAAAGTCTATATATACACACACTGGTGTTATACTGAGACCAGCTATTGCTTCAGCGTGGATGTGCAGTGCTGCTGCTGCTTGGTCAGATTCCCTGTCAGAAAATATTGACACCCTGGACAGGGACACTATATTGCTTACCATAGAGCATATAAAAGACTAAGTCTTGTACATGAGAGATGCACAGAGGGAGATCTGCCGGCTGGCATCTAGAATAAGTGCATTGTCCATTTCTGCTAGGAGAGGCTTATGGACTCGGCAGTGGACAGGGGATGCAGATTATAAAAGGCACATGGAAGTTTTGCCTTATAAGGGTGAGGAATTATTCGGGGACGGTCTCTCAGACCTTGTTTCCACAGCAACAGCTGGGAAGTCAGCATTTTTACCCCATGTCCCCTCACAGCCTAAGAAAGCGCCGTACTATCAGGTGCAGTCCTTTCGAACCCAGAAAAACAGGCGGGGAAAAGGCGGGTCCTTTCTGTCTAGAGGCAGAGGAAGGGGGAAGAAACTGCACCACGCAGCAGGTTTTCAGGAACAAAAGTCCTCCCCCGCTTCTTCCAAATCCGCCGCATGACGGTGGGGCTCCACAGGCGGAGCCAGGTACGGTGGGGGGCCGCCTCAAAAATTTCAGCGATCAGTGGGTTCGCTCACGGGTGGATCCCTGGATCCTTCAAGTAGTATCTCAGGGGTACAAGCTGGAATTCGAGGCGACTCCCCCCCGCCGTTTCCTCAAATCGGCCTTACCGACAATTCCCTCGAGCAGGGAGGCTGTACTAGAGGCAATTCACAAGCTGTATTCCCAGCAGGTGATAGTAAAAGTGCCCCTACTTCAACAAGGACGGGGTTACTATTCCACACTGTTTGTGGTACCGAAACCGGACGGTTCGGTGAGACCCATTTTAAATTTGAAATCCTTGAACACATACATAAAAAAATCAAAGTTCAAGATGGAATCGCTCAGGGCGGTTATTGCAAGCCTGGACGAGGGGGATTACATGGTATCCCTGGACATCAAGGATGCTTACCTGCATGTCCCAATTTACCTTCCTCACCAGGAGTACCTCAGATTTGTGGTACAGGATTGTCATTACCAATTCCAGACACTACCGTTTGGACTGTCCACGGCACCGAGGGTGTTTACCAAGGTAATGGCAGAAATGATGATACTCCTTCGAAAAAAGGGAGTTTTAATTATCCCGTACTTGGACGATCTCCTAATAAAGGCGAGGTCCAGGGAGCAGTTACTGGTCGGAGTAGCACTATCTCGGGAAGTGCTACAACAGCATGGCTGGATTCTAAACATCCCAAAGTCACAACTGGTTCCTTCCACACGCTTACTGTTCCTGGGGATGATTCTGGACACAGAACAGAAAAAAGTGTTTCTCCCGCAGGAGAAAGCCAAGGAGCTGTCATCTCTAGTCAGAGACCTCCTAAAACCAAAACGGGTATCGGTGCATCACTGCACACGAGTCCTGGGAAAAATGGTGGCTTCATACGAAGCAATTCCATTCGGCAGGTTCCATGCAAGGACCTTCCAGTGGAACCTCTTGGACAAGTGGTCGGGATCGCATCTTCAGATGCATCGTCTGATAACCCTGTCTCCAAGGACCAGGGTGTCTCTACTGTGGTGGCTGCAGAGTGCTCTTCTTCTAGAGGGCCGCAGATTCGGCATACAGGACTGGGTCCTGGTGACCACGGATGCCAGCCTTCGAGGCTGGGGAGCAGTCACACAGGGAAGAAACTTCCAAGGACTATGGTCAAGTCAGGAGACTTCCCTGCACATAAATATTCTGGAACTAAGGGCCATTTACAATGCCCTCAGTCAGGCAAAACCCCTGCTTCACAACCAGCCGGTACTGATCCAGTCAGACAACATCACGGCAGTCGCCCATGTAAACCGACAGGGCGGCACAAAAAGCAGGATGGCGATGGCAGAAGCCGCAAGGATTCTCCGATGGGCGGAAAATCACATAATAGCACTATCGGCAGTGTTCATTCCGGGAGTGGACAACTGGGAAGCAGACTTCCTCAGCAGACACGACCTACACCCGGGAGAGTGGGGACTTCATCCAGAAGTCTTCCTACTGTTGGTAAACCGTTGGGAAAGGCCACAGGTGGAGATGATGGCGTCCCGCCTCAACAAAAAGCTAAAGAGATATTGCGCCAGGTCAAGGGACCCTCAGGCGATAGCTGTGGACGCGCTAGTGACACCGTGGGTGTACCAGTCGGTTTATGTGTTCCCTCCTCTGCCCCTCATACCAAAGGTACTGAGAATAATAAGAAGGCGAGGAGTAAGAACGATACTCGTGGTTCCGGATTGGCCAAGAAGAGCTTGGTACCCGGAACTTCAAGAAATGTTATCAGGGGACCCATGGCCTCTACCGCTCAGACAGGATCTGCTACAGCAGGGGCCCTGTCTGTTCCAAGACTTACCGCGGCTGCGTTTGACGGCATGGCGGTTGAATTCCAGATCCTAAAGGAAAAGGGCATTCCGGAGGAAGTCATTCCTACGCTGATAAAAGCCAGGAAAGAAGTAACCGCAAATTATTATCACCGCATTTGGCGAAAATATGTTGCGTGGTGTGAGGCCAGGAAGGCCCCCACAGAGGAATTTCAGCTGGGTCGTTTTCTGCACTTCCTACAGTCAGGAGTGACTATGGGCCTAAAATTGGGTTCCATTAAGGTCCAGATTTCGGCTCTGTCGATTTTCTTCCAGAAAGAACTAGCTTCACTGCCTGAAGTTCAGACTTTTGTAAAGGGAGTGCTTCATATTCAGCCCTCTTTTGTGCCTCCTGTGGCACCTTGGGATCTCAATGTGGTGTTGAGTTTCCTAAAATCACATTGGTTTGAACCACTTAAAACCGTGGATCTCAAATATCTCACGTGGAAAGTGGTCATGTTATTGGCCTTGGCTTCGGCCAGGCGTGTGTCAGAATTGGCGGCTTTGTCGTGTAAAAGCCCTTATCTGATTTTCCATATGGATAGGGCAGAATTGAGGACTCGTCCCCAGTTTCTCCCTAAGGTGGTATCAGCTTTTCACTTGAACCAACCTATTGTAGTGCCTGCGGCTACTAAGGACTTGGAGGATTCCAAGTTACTGGACGTAGTCAGGGCCTTGAAAATTTATGTTTCCAGGACGGCTGGAGTCAGGAAAACTGACTCGCTTTTTATCCTGTATGCACCCAACAAAATAGGTGCTCCTGCTTCTAAGCAGACTGTTGCTCGCTGGATTTGTAGCACAATTCAGCTGGCGCATTCTGCGGCTGGTTTGCCGCATCCTAAATCAGTGAAAGCCCATTCCACGAGGAAGGGGGCTCATCTTGGGCGGCTGCCCGAGGGGTCTCGGCTTTACAACTTTGCCGAGCTGCTACTTGGTCAGGGGCAAACACGTTTGCTAAATTCTACAAATTTGATACCCTGGCTGAGGAGGACCTTGAGTTCTCTCATTCGGTGCTGCAGAGTCATCCGCACTCTCCCGCCCGTTTGGGAGCTCTGGTATAATCCCCATGGTGCTTACGGAGTCCCCAGCATCCACTAGGACGTTAGAGAAAATAAGAATTTACTCACCGATAATTCTATTTCTCGTAGTCCGTAGTGGATGCTGGGCGCCCATCCCAAGTGCGGATTGTCTGCAATACTTGTATATAGTTATTGCCTAACTAAAGGGTTATTGTTGAGCCGTCTGTTGAGAGGCTCAGTTGTTATTCATACTGTTAACTGGGTAAAATATCACGAGTTATACGGTGTGATTGGTGTGGCTGGTATGAGTCTTACCCGGGATTCAAAATCCTTCCTTATTGTGTCAGCTCTTCCGGGCACAGTATCCTAACTGAGGTCTGGAGGAGGGGCATAGAGGGAGGAGCCAGTGCACACCAGGTAGTATCAAATCTTTCTTTTAGTGTGCCCAGTCTCCTGCGGAGCCGTCTATTCCCCATGGTCCTTACGGAGTCCCCAGCATCCACTACGGACTACGAGAAATAGAATTATCGGTGAGTAAATTCTTATTTTTTTTTTGCATTGACTGGAGGTGCTGGTTCTTGCTTCTGGACTATACAATACATATGCACCATGCACTCCCCCTTTGGACTCTAATGTGTGCAGGCTGGCTTCTTTATATATATATATATATATATATTTTATTTATTTTTTAATAATTCTTAATAGCAATATATAGATGATAGCATCCGGAATAATAATGTTTAATAACACATAATCTCCTATCCGTTTCTTTTGTGGGCTATAGATGACCATAAAATAAATCCATTCTTCTGTTCCTCCGTGTAATGCTCTTTATTTACTGCATGTAGCTGTTACACTTGCTGGTGCGCCACTTGTCATTGTAAGTAGATAGCAGCAGGATTTTATGTTGAGGGAAAGCAGGTTTTTACCAGTTCCTTCCTTGTGACTGGTGAGAAGCCACATAAATGATGAGGAATATTCCCAGAGCGCAGCTCACATTATAAAAATAACATCTGCACAATTCTGACCCCAGATGGAAACAGAGAATAAAACAACTGCTTCCTAATCAGGTTGGCAGGTAAGGATGTGCGTCCACAAGGGTTTGTTTATGTACAGGGGAGAGGCAACAGCACACACTCATGGTACAAGCAGTGCGTTTGTGTACACACGTTTACCTGCATTTGCTTGGCTTGGGTAAGCAGATATATATTTTATTATTTCATTGTTCCTTTAGGAGAGACATTTGTTTTATTTACAAAGTCAAACATCTGACTAGTTATGGTATTCCGTGTTGTCATATAACTTAAACTTAACGACCAACAGACTTACATCACCTTTTGAGTTCAGTGAATAGGACATACAATTGGATAATAGCAAATGCTATGCGGATGAACAGAGACCTGACTTGCAGTACCTTCTACCTTCCGTAAAAGCTCCACACTTGACCTTGTGCCTTTAGGTGGTCATTCTGAGTTGATCGCAGCCAGCAACTTTTTGCTGCTGCTGCGATCAACTAGTCCACGCCTATGGGGGAGTGTATTTTAGCTTAGCAGGGCTGCGATCGCTTGTGCAGCCCTGCTACGCTAAATTTTTTTAAAGCAGAACAAGACTAGCCCTGGACATACTTACCCTGTGCGACGATCTCAGCGATGCTGGGGCCGGCTTTGACGTCAGACATCCGCCCTCCGTTCTCCTACACACGCCTGCGTTTTCTTCACCACTCCCCGAAAACGGCAGGCAACACTCCGGTGACGCCCAGGAACGCCTTCTTTCTGTCAATCTTCTTGTGGTCGTCTCTGCGACCGCTTTCTTCATTGTTCGCGACTTAACCCGGTGACCCCTGTCGCCGGGCAATGACGCGCGTGCGCAGGGCGGCCGCCGCGCATGCGCATTCTGGACCCGTTAGCACCGCAGCGACAAACCGCTGCGTGCGAACGGGTCGGAATGACCCCCTTAGTCAAAACATGTACTGTGCCATAACTCCATTAAATGGGCTACTAGTTGATGCCTCATTGCCTCCTACACATTTTGTACATCAACACGTTGTCTATGCGCATGTATCAGTGAAATACAGACACAGCACCTGTGTTTGGCAACATAAAGGTCACAGCTTTTATTTCAAATTTAGACCATATTTGAGTGGCAGCACTGCAAGACACTACCTGTAGAATTGTAGGGTGTGTCCTTCCTGTGCGCAATAGCCAGCAAAGGTTTCACTAGACCACTCATAGCCTACTACAGGATTTCCCGCTAGTAATTAACGTCCAGCCCATTGTGGCAGGTCCCAGTTCTATCTGCCTCGAGAGGCACCGAAAGTTGGGAGGCAGGTACTAATTACCCCGGCCTGGGCTTATTGGAGGGGCATGGTGGTGGCCTAGGGAACACACCTAACATCATCATGTACTAATGGTCATGCCCCCAGGTGGCTTCCTCAGTTGTCCAGCAGCAGCGTGTTAAGCTGTTGGGCGAAGCCTTGCTGGTGATGTGTCATAGTTGTAGGGAAGGATGAAATCAGCGTATCCTGGGAGCCTGACAGCGTGGGAGGAGGAAGGACACATATCAGGCGAGGCTGGCACTGCGCATAATATGTTTTTGTAATTTCACGTGGGCTACACCCACCCTGGGCCCATCTCAGATTTCAATGACTCATCTGAAGTTTAAAATGTGTTAGACAACATTTTGAGAAGCAACTCATAGGGAATGAGTCGGTGGGATTCAAAACCTTGAATTGTAGAAAGCCCTCCCCTCCTTTTAAATCCTTCACTAAAGGGTAGGCCTATGGTCAGCCCACCCATTTTTGACCTACTTCTTTAATTTTCTTTTGTCAGACCTGACAATGATGCCTCCACTATGCTATTCTGCAGAGCCGGCTCCAGGCCTACTAGCACCAATGTGCAAGAATTTTTGGAACGCCTCTCCAATATGTGTCTGGAGGCAGGGACGGATCAAGAACAATATGACAGGTGGCCACCATGACAGGGGAAGAGGAAGGGGGTGTTATTTGTGCGTGCTCATTGAAAAGTAGGCGTGGCCGCACAACAAGGAGCATGGCCTCATAGGGAAAGCCGCATCCATATGACGGGGAGAGGATGATGCCTTGGAGAGGCAGAGGGTGACAGGAGAGAGAGGGTGTATGGTAATACAGCGTATATCCCTGTAAACAAAAATAATATTCAGCATAAGTAATGGCTAGACTCCCATATTCATCAGGTTCTTCTCACAGATATATGACATAAAGATTAATAGAGGTAATATAGCAACCAGGGCCATCACTGTGGTGGTGTGGACAGTGCTCAGCACAGCGCATTTGCTGTGTGGATCGACCTGCTGCATCCACCAGCGATCTCCCGCCTATGTATGCACCACCAGCTGCAGCACTGCCCATGCTTCTGACAAAATGGCATAGAACTGAGAAAAGTAATGTCACGCAACCCTGGATGAAGTATTAGAAAACTGCAAGCACGTGGAATACAGTGGTGGCTGTGACCACCTACACTAGCAGCAGCAAGGGAGAAAGCAGCGATGGATAGTCTATGACAGGCGGGAGACAGCGGCTGTACTGCACGGTCTAGCACCAGAGATGCTATGCACAGTGAGCCATATTCCCCATGGGTCGACAGACAAGGCACTGGGTATTGGTGTGTACACATTGTGAGATTTTTTTCTTACGATTTTGACTATATAGTCAAAATCGTAAGGAAAGTTAGTGCAGATCGCAAGGTGAAAGTCACCTTGCAATCCCGATTCGATGCCGATGCGCGGTCCCGCGCGGTCGGCATCACAAGAATAGATAGACTGTGCAGGCAAGTCAATTTTGACTATCTCTATAGAAGAGATAGTCAAAATTGACACTTATCCAAAATCACACATAGTCAGTATCGCAAGCACATAATAAGTGTGCTTGCGATACTGACTATGTGCCGACCTAGTCCCTGTCGCATAGTGAGAAACGGGCATTGCCCGAATCTCACCGTGTGTATGGGTCATAAGAGACCCTTATGATTCTAAGCATTGCCTGCCAAGGAGCTGTCGTAACACATTAGCAGCTCTACTGTGGTGTAATGTGTGTAAGGGGCTCTAACGTGGCATAATGTGTGTAAAGGGCTCTATCTGGCAAAATGTGTATAAGGGGCTTTACCTGGCATAATGTGTATAAGGGGCTCTTGTGTGGTGTAACAAGTATAAGCAGTTCTACTGTAGTGCAATGTGTGTAAGGGGCTCTACCGTAGCATAATGTGTATAAGGGGCTATTCTGTGGCATAACGTGTATCAGGTGCTCTACTGTGGCTGAAAATGTACAATGGGTACTACTGTGTGGCGTATCGTGTATAAGGGGCACTATTGAGTGGTATAGTGTGAATAACATACACTGCTGTGTGGTGTTATGTGAATAACATACACTGCTGTGTGGTGTAATGTGAATTGGTACTATTCTGTGGCCATACCCCTTCCCCATGAAGCCACACCCTAGTTTTGGGTTGGTGGCACCAATTCTTTTTCTGCCACGGGTCACCAATATGTCTAGTTAAAGGCTCTCTAGTTATGATAGCAACTGCAGAGGATTCTTTATGAGAGTGTATATTTTAAGTTGCAAAGGCACAGGACATTGCCGATGTATCACTTCTGTTGCTCCATTGATTGCACTGCATTGATCAGTGGAGTTAGAGAGTGATCACAGACTTGCCCGGTGTGAAGGAGAAAAGGCCTTATCTGCTTTCAGCTAGGTGTTTCAGCAGCAGCCCTCTTACTGATGCATTGCAGGGCTCTGACTGTGGAGCTGAGCCGATAAGAGTATGGGGAGAGAGGAAGTGTACCTATATGATTGTGTCTTAGTAAGTTCTGGGCTGGCGCCATACAATACATGAAATGGCAGCGTTTCTTTTGAGTTCCTGGTCTTGCTGCAGCGGTGGCCATGTTTGTAAAGGGCACAATGCTTCATGGTATTATCTTTTACTGTTCAGAGTCTGGATAATAAAAGTGAAACTACAAATCCCGTGTCACTTTCTATTCCTTCTCTGGCCGACTGGGTCCCAACTACCGCTATGACGGGTATGATTCCTGGCAGTGGCTGCTGTACTGCACCCACTACAGGGTGGTGCTCCTGTTTCGGCTGCGCTGTTCGAACGGCCCTCGAGCCAGCCCTGGTCTGCAGCATCCGGTGAAGTCAGGATGGTCTGGCAGTATTAGGTCAGGAGTGAAATTATCCTTGTCTACTCTGCACCTTAACAGCAATAGTGATCTAATGCATGTTAGGAAGTTACATCTCCAGAATGTTTTATAATATTTGAAAATGTTGGCATTCATCTTTAACAAGCTTAGTGCTTGCACTATTTCTGTGATGTGTCATTAGTTACTGGAAACAGGATGCAAATGTGATCTGTATAATGACTACTTTATGACAAGTCTGCAGATTACATACATTTTTGTGGATATTAAATTATCTGTACAGGCCAACATGAATGCAAGCTACGGTCTCAGTTTGAAGAAGCTTTTCCTTAGTGTAGCAGTATTTATGTAGAATAATGAAATAAAATATAGAATCAGTGGTAAATGTTACCTAGGGGCTGCAGCCCCCTCAGTGCAGTCCACCACCCCAGTGACTGCACTGGCCGTGGCTTACTGCTAATGACATGCTGGACAGAAAGTCCCAGGAGAAACAGTTTTCTCCCTGAGACTGCCAGTCCAGACTGTGATAGCAGAGAGCACTTTCCATGGGAAACCACTGTCCTGCTATAAAGGCAGCCCTACACTGTTTCTAGGGACTACAGCCAATGAAATCCTTAGTTGTTAATTTGTGTGCGTATGCCGGCTCTCGATGCATACGCGCATTTACATACCCTCTGGATAAGGGTTAGGAGCCAGTATACTATAGATCTATATTTTGACCAGAGTATTTAAGTTTGCTACCCAACATCAAGGGTCCTCCTTTTTGCATCTACTTAAGCTCATACTGTTGTACTGAAATACAGTGAAAGTTATATAGACTTACAGTACCTTGACAATCAAGGAAATTAAAATGTTAAGTTGTTAAACTTATCTCGTAATGTAACGCTCCATAAAAGCTCCTTGTCTCTCTGAGGCCTCCTTGCAAACCACTGTCCATTATGTTATTTTCACCTCTTGATGTGTTACTGAGAATATTACTGCTGATGGAGCCTCCGTGAAATAGAAGCATTAGATGTGAGGTGTTTTAGTCCATGTTGGCTCACTACGCAGTGGGGGATAATCATCAACAAGTTTTATTTATAAGGTGCTACATGCTCACAGCAATGATTAAATAAATCAGAACATAACATAGGATACATGAATGTACAAGTCACTTGAGTACAATTTTATCTCAAGACAGGACGTGAGTACATTCTCAGATAAGGTATAATCAAACAGTACAGGGAATGTGCCATTATTACAAATTATGGGGGTCATTCTGAGTTGATCGCTCGCTAGCAGTTTTTAGCAGCCGTGCAAACGCTAAGCCGACGCCCTCTGGGAGTGTATCTTAGCTTAGCAGAAGTGCGAACGATTGCATCGTAGAACGGCTACAAAAAAAATTGTGCAGTTTCTGAGTAGCTTCAGACCTACTCAGCGCTTGCGATCACTTCAGCCCATTCAGTTCCGGATTTGACGTCACAAACACGTCCTGCGTTCGGCCAGCCATGCCTGCGTTTTTCCTGGCATGCCTGCGTTTTTTAGAACACTCCCTGAAAACGGTCAGTTGCCACCCAGAAACGCCAACTTCATGTCAATCACTCTGCGGTCAGCAGTGCGACTGAAAAGCTTTGCCAGACCTTGTGTAAAAATATAACGGCCGTTGTGAAAGTACGTTGTGCGTGCGCACTGCGCCGCATACGCATGCGTAGAAGTGCCTTTTTTTTCCTTAATCACACCGCAGCGAACATTTTCAGCTAGCGATCAACTCGGAATGACCCATACCAGTAGAGATATTACAAAGGATGGACAGTGTGCCAGTGGGTAGACAGGTTCCGAGGACCTTCCAGTCTACAGGATCTAGACTAGGAAGACCCTATTAATGACCTCATCTAGTGTATACCACTTTCTAGAGTCCTACAGAAGATTTTTATATGTCATTGGAACTCTGGGCCTGACTGACAGTTGGACGCAAATCCCATCACATCTGTGTCTTTGAACCCTATGATTGCTTAGAATGTCTGTTGCAACTTAGCTGCCGGGGTAAGTACAAGGAAGCTGTGCCTGATTGCAATTTTCCTACATAACGGTTGCTACGCCTGTGTGTTTTTGTAGCACTCCCTCCCACCCCATTGCTATCTGTCAGTCAAACTGCACCTACATTCTCATTGCGGCAGCCACCGTCTCTAAGACATCGCAGCACATGGCAGTTCAAAAAAACATGTCTCATCTGTAAAAAATCATAATGCGTCCACCTCTGAAACAGGCCTTCTGTACAGAAAGTGAGATGTATAAAAAAAACAATGGTGTCAGTAAGGCCTCATCTCAGTTTCTGCTCACGTCTGCCCATGTTTGGAGTTACTGTAATATATCCAACAACAAATTACTGATTTGCATGTTGGCAAAACCGTGTTGCACTGTTGAGACAGATTTAGTTGGCACAAGGTGCATCCTAGCTCAATGCCAATATAAAGCTGCCCAGCATTTTTGTGCTGCATACAAAAGCAGGCAGAGTATTCCCTGCACCACTTGTATCGCAACACGGTCCGGGTACATCTTTTAGATGATTTGCTTATCACTCTAGGCAAGGAACATCATATCTATCTATATAAACTACTAGCCTGGCAACTTCTGCCTACATACTACAGATGTGTCCTCATACATCTTTGCTGCAGTCACGCCAAACAACCCCTCCTGGCATGCCAGGTTGCGTCAGAATCATCTAGCGTCGGTCGTCTTTTCAAAAAGAATTTTGTGCCAAAAACGCACAGCTATATGCCGCTCTGCCCATCACTGCACCTCCCACATCACTAGGCAGGGACTCGCTTAGCCCGCCTCCCCCAGTTTCTCTCCTATAGTGCTGGCGGCAGGAAAGAGAGGATGCAGTGACATTGTCTCTCTTGCCACACGCAGAGGAGTTTCCTGGCCCCTGAGAGGTTTGAGGTGCGATGCAGGACCCACGCATTGTGGAGGAGGAGAACTAAGCAGGACAAGTTGCCGAAGAGAGGGGTTCAGTATGATTTACCGACGGACACAATACCGGCGGTCATAATCCCGGCAGCCATTGACCTACAGTCAAAATACTGTAACGGTCAAAATACAGACATTCATTATGCCGACATGTTCAAAATGCCACCACAGTCAGATTACTGATATTTGAAATGCCGACATGTCAAAATACCAACATGAGTTGCTCTGTTTTTTGTGTGTCAATGTCGACATGGGCACCGTCTAAGTGTACCGCATCCCCTCGCATGGCTTGCTGTGCTTGCCATGCTTCGGGCACTATTATATTCCCCCTCCAGGTCTACTGGGATGGTAAAGTATGAACAAGTCTGTTTTTGCCCAAAAAGTCCTTAAAAACGCATGTCAGCATTTCAAATGTTGGTGTTCCAACTATGTCGGCAATTTGAACATGTCGGCATAATGAATGTCTGTATTTTGACTTGTCGGTATTTTGACTGTCGGTCAGTGGCTGTCAGGATTATGACCATCTGTATTGTGTCCGTCGGTAAATCAACTGCTACCCCAAGAGAGTGATAGGAAAAAGCTGCATGGGGTGGGGGAATGCAGCGTTTCCCACTAATTACATTTTACAAACAAAACTAACCTAGAGAATAAATGGGTAAGGCCCCAGTCCCTTACATAATACTATTAGTGTCCTGCTCTTCCACTAAAAGCCACTGCTATGTTTTATATGTAATCATTCCAATATTGGCATAAACTATTGATTGCATAAACTACTGATTGCATTGACCTGCTTTATTCCAATTCTAGATGTTAGAAATACAGCACAATTCAGTTGTGAATGGTAAAGACGAAAATATAATATATTTACCTCACTATAAAATAAAGCCGTCGTGTCAGGTGTAAGATATGTGAGGGATAGAGTTGTGTCAGGAGGTAAGAGCTATAGTATGTCAGGGGGCAAGAGTCGTGTCGGAGGTAAGAGCTATAGTATGTCAGGCGGCAAGAGTTGTGTCGGGGGTAAGAGCTGTGTCAGGGGCAAGAGCTGTGTCGGGGTAGAGCGATGTCAGGTATAAGATGTGTGAGGGATAGAGCTGTGTCAGGAGGTAAGAGCTATAGTATGTCAGTGGGCAAGAGTCGTGTCGGGGGTAAGAGTCGTGTCGAAGGTAAGAGTCGTGTCGGGGGTAAGAGCTGTGTCGGGGGTAAGAGTCGTGTCGGGGGTAAGAGCTGTGTCAGGAGGTAAGAGCTATAGTATGTCAGGCGGCAAGAGTTGTGTCGGGGGTAAGAGCTGTGTCAGGGGTAAGAGCTGTGTCAGGGGGTAGAGCGATGTCAGGTATAAGATGTGTGAGGGATAGAGCTGTGTCAGGAGATAAGAGCTATAGTATGTCAGGGGGCAAGAGTCGTGTCGGGGGTAAGAGCTGTGTCAGGAGGTAAGAGCTATAGTATGTCAGGCGGCAAGAGTTGTGTCGGGGGTAAGAGTCGTGTCGGGGGTAAGAGCTGTGTCAGGGGTAAGAGCTGTATCAGGGGGTAGAGCGATGTCAGGTATAAGATATGTGAGGGATAGAGCTGTGTCAGGAGGTAAGAGCTATAGTATGTCAGGGGGCAAGAGTCGTGTCGGGGGTAAGAGTCGTGTCGGGGGTAAGAGTCGTGTCGGGGGTAAGAGCTGTGTCAGGGGCAAGAGTTGTGTCGGGGGTAAGAGTCGTCTCGGCGGTAAGAGCTGTGTCAGGAGGTAAGAGCTATAGTATGTCAGGCGGCAAGAGTTGTGTCGGGGGTAAGAGTCGTGTCGGGGGTAAGAGTCGTGTCGGGGGTAAGAGCTGTGTCAGGGGTAAGAGCTGTGTCAGGGGGTAGAGCGATGTCAGGTATAAGATGTGTGAGGGATAGAGCTGTGTCAAGAGGTAAGAGCTATAGTATGTCAGGGGGCAAGAGTCGTGTCAGGGGGTAGAGCGGTGTCAGGTATAAGATGTGTGAGGAATAGAGCTGCATCAGGGGGTAAGAGCTTGGGGGTAATTCAGATCTGATTGCTGCTGTGCGTTTTTGCACAGCAGGTGATCAGGTCCGCAATGCGCACGTGCGTCCAACAACAACGGGCATTCTGTAAAACAACGGGGATGGTGTGAAAAATCCGATCGCACGGGCGTTCGCAAGGTGATTGACAGGAGGAGGCCATTTGTGGATGGCAACTGAACGTTTACAGGGAATGTCTGGAAAAACGCAGGTGTGCCCAAGCGTTTTCATGGAGGGTGTCTTACGTCAGCTCCGGCCCCGATCAGCCTGTTCTCATCGCACTGGAGGAATAAGTCCTGGGCTGCGCATAGACTGCACAAAGTGTATTTTTGCAGCTCGGTGTACACCCTTGCATGGCGAATTTACATTTCCCCTGGAGGCGGCGACTATCTGATCAAAATTAGCAGCCCAGCGATCAGATCTGAATTACCCCCTATGTCAGGAGGTAAGAATCGTATCAAGGGATAGAGCTGTGCAGTGTCGGACTCAGGCATGAAGGGCCCACCGGGGGGGGGGGGGAGGGGGTAGTGATAGGGGCCCATGCTTAAGGGGTGTGGCTATCTACCACAGAAGCTTGGCTAACTATTAGAGATTGTATGATTTGGACCCCTTTATATATATATATATATATATATATATATATATAAAACTATATATATATATATCTATATATATCTATATATATATATATATATATATATATATTTAGTAAATTATTCTAGTGCATGCATGATAATGTAGCAGCCTAATAACAGTAATGCGCAGTAGTGAATACACCATAGTCCTGTGCAGTATTATGTAACATACAGTATGTATATTGTGTAATTCAAGTGCATAGTGTAAAACCTGATCCCTAGAGGCGAGTATGGGCCCTCAGACAGTGGGGCCGACTGGTAGTTTCCTCTGTTCTCCTATGGGTCAGTTCGACCCTGGAGCTGTGTGTTAGTGGATTGATGACTTTAAAGGAATGCTAGACTTGCACCATGACTGGTTCTAGACACTCCTATAAGCAGTGCTAGAAATATTTCTCCTGTGGTGCACATCCTAATGTAATACACTGCGCCGTCTGTGCATAGGAAGTGCTACAATGTCGCAGCTGCAGCTTTTTTCCAATACAAGTTCTACGCTCCGTAGACAGTCTCAGTGACACACAATATACAATGTCATATATCAAATTAATCAGCAAAATCTCCTTGTGTCTCCTAGTAGAAATGCTGAGTTGCACAGGACTTGGCGGCTCACTCACGCCAGGCATCTCGGTGTTTCGACCGCCGGGATCCTGACTGTCAGGAACTTAACCTCATCCCCTTATAGTAGCCTTATAAGAATCACAATTATGTAACTTAACTATTTCCATTTTGGTTTTATTTAAATATTGTAATTGAAAGACAAATCAATCAAATTAAACTATGATTAGTCTACCCTTATTACAAAACGAATAGATTCTGTGTGACCTGTAGCAACTTACCTTGGCTCTATGAGAACATGAATGAGTGACCTGATACTGCACTCCCAATACATGCAGCACTGGAGCACAACTGTTTATATACAACCATCAGGGCCGGTTGTAGCCCTTGTGGTGCCCTGGGCAAAAAAATATGGGCGTGGCTTCCTACAGGGCGTGGTCAGTTACGCCCCCATTTGTGCCCCTTGTAGAGTAGCGCAGCTGAAAAGAAATAAATTAATACTTACTATCCCCGCTCCTGATTCCCGACTGCTGCAGACCTCCGCCGGTGCCGCTCCTCTCCTCGGATCTTTGGGAGAGACGTCATGATGTCTCTCCCATAGCACAGCATAGACACTAGAGGTCAATTATGACCCCTAGCGTCTGTGCCAGTCCCACAATGCTGTGCGGTGCGCGATGACATCTCTCCACGAAGGGAAACTAGACGGGTAGCGTCTAGTTCCCTTCACAGCGGGGGACACAGCGGCAGCGGGGGGCACAGGAGCGGATCTTTCCATGGAGCGGCGCCCTCCGGAAGGCGGCGCCCCGGGCAAAAGTCCTGCTTGCCCGTGGCAAGATCAGCTACTGACAACCATATGTCATTTACAGTAAACTCAAAGCAGCTGCATACTGTATGTGCATGGTAGGAATAGGTAGTGGCGCACTTTCCATTAGGCATTTGACGCACATGCCGAGGGGCGCCACTTGCTGCACTTAAACATTTATTGCTGACGGAAATGTTTGAAAAAAATACTGAAGGTAAAGCTGGGTACACACTGGACGATATATATTCTGTTCAATTGAATGGCCTATATAACTTGGGCACATCGACGGGAGTGTACCAGCAATACTGTATGTCTGTGAACGATGCCACAGACATATTGCATAGGCCCTGCATCACAGCCAATGGCCGATATATCTGCAGATATATAAGTGCATCTTGCTGTGTGTAGGGGCAGTTGCTGCAGAGGCCACTGGTCACTGACATCTAAACTGGGCGCACCCACATATGTAACTGCCTACCCAGTTGTGACGTCAGGCACAACACAATGGGCTGACGATTGTGTATATGCACTTACTGATTGTCAGATAGGTCGGCGGATCAGCTGGACTGCCGATCCGTAGTCCTATTTTGTACCCAACATTAGAAGGAAGCCCTGTCCTACTTGGTAATTATGTATACCTAAATAAAAGAAATGCCTTAGCTCATGGCTTTTATTATTATTGTATCACACTGACAATCGTTAATAATAAAATTGGGGGTTGGGTTCAGCCATTAATGTATTGCCTAGGGCAGTGGTTGTCAAACTGTGTGCCATGGCACCCTGGGGTGCCTCAGGACACTTGCAGGGGTGCTCTGGGTTGGTGGCCCAGAACCAATTCAAATTATTTATGGTCAGTGTTTGTGGCTGCCAGTTATAAACTATGTGGACAATTGGAAGTGAATATTGGGGGTAATTCCAAGTCGATCGCAGCAGGAAATTTTTTAGCAGTTGGGCAAAACCATGTGCACTGCGGGGGGGGGGGGGGGGGGGGGGGCAGATATAACATGTGCAGAGAGAGATAGATTTGGGTGTGGTGAGTTCAATCTGTAATCTAAATTGCAGTGTAAAAATAAAGCAGCCAGTATTTACCCTGCACAGAAACAAAATAACCCACCCAAATCTAACTCTCTCTGCAAAAAATGAAATTGTCATTTTTTTAAGGCTTAGTAGGCTTTTATTAATAATCAGTGTATATATTTCAACACAGTAAGTAGATAAGCATATGACATGCACCTTACAATTTACAAAAGAAAAAAATAAACAAAATGCATAGAATGTGATGCAAAGTGTGATTCGGGCTGTAACACATCACACTGCATCACATTATATGCATTTTTTTCATTTTTGTAATTTTTTTCTTTTGTAAATTGTAAGGTGACTGTCATATGTTTATCTACTTACTGTGTTGAAATATATACACTGATTATTAATACAAGTAAAAACCTTTGAACCCGGTAACATCATTGTTAAATGTTCATGCTCTGATTATCTACTGTGCACTCACCATGAGCACAACTACGGGGCAGGGCCGGTTCTTGCCCTTGTGGCGCCCTGGGCGAAAATAGGGCCGTGGCTTCATAAAGGGGCGTGGTCAGTTATGCCCCCTGTAAAGTTGTGCCCCAAGTAGAGTTGTGCCCCGTTTGTGCCCCCAGTAGAGTTGTGCCCCTGTTTGTGCCCCCAGTAGAGTTGTGCCCCCGTTTGTGCCCCCAGTAGAGTTGTGCCACTTACAAAAAATTAAAATAAATTAATACTCACCATCCCCGCTCCTGATTCCCAACCGCTGCTGTCCTCTGTCTCCGGCCGCCGGCACTGCTCCTTGGATCTATGGGAGAGATGTCATGACGTCTCTCCCATAGCACAGCATAGACACTAGAGGTCAATTTTGAACCCTAGCGTCTATGTGCTGGTCCCACAATGCCGTGCGGTGCGCGATGATGTCATCACGCACCACACAGCAGTGACAGCACAGCACCGGGGGGCACAACCAGTAGCGGATCTTGCCACGGCTACTGCTCCAGGGCACACCAAAACCACACAACACAGAAGAGGCGAAGAGGCTGAGCATAGCATTACCCGGTTCCAATTGCTCTAATCAGGCAGGTCACCTCAGAGTGCAGCAGCTCGCCCAAATATTTCACACTTATGGCTGTATCCTATCAGCTGCTGTACTTTCCCGCTGCTGGGGCGTCATCCTATCAGCCCTGATGCCGGCAACGTTTTATTCCTATACCGGCATTTATCTGGGATTATAATTCAGGTGCCTCAGGCATAATCCCAATAACGGGCTGCCAGAGCCCGAAAACACATGGGATTGGGGACATAACATTTGCCTTCCATGTGGACTACCACTGGGAATAGTAACCTTGTCCGAAGCGTGGCGAGCGAAGTGAGCCGGTAAGGGTTCCACTAATATGGCTCAGATATGGTGAAACATACAAAGTGACACAAAAAACAATAATTGTCATCCATTTTTTAATGTCGACCATTGTCATGTCAACCTTTTGAACCTGTCAACCTTTTCTGCCATCTACCATTTCCATGTCGACCTTATGACCCTGATGATGTTTTGACCCTGTCGACCTTTTGACCCTGTTGACCTTTTGTATGTCAACCATTTGAGGGGTTGACCTACTGACTGTCTATACCAGGGGTGGGGAACCTTTTTTCTACCAAGGGACATTTGGATATTTATAAAATCCTTCGGGGGCCATACAAAAATTATCAACTTAAAAGTTAGCCTGCCCCCATTAGATATGACCCCATTAGATATGACCCCTAGTAGCGCCGCTTACACACACATTAAAAGTAAAAAAAAACACAATACTCACCAGCCCCACTCCTGCTTCCGGACCCTTGCCCTCTGCCTGGCTGCCCGCTCCTCAGAACTATGGGAGAGATGTCATGACATCTCTCCCATAGCACCGCACAGGCACTCACGCACACTGCCAGAGCCGGAGCTCAGGAGTGAGCTCCATATCTCTGGCTGCTGCTGAGGGGAAGAAGCCGGGCGCCCGCTAGTAACAAAATCTCAGCGGGCGCCCGTCATCTCCCTTGGTTAGGTGAGCATGGGTGGGCCGGATCAAGTGGCTTTGCGGGCCTTATGCGGCCCGCGGGCCTGAGGTTCCCCACCCCTGGTCTATACTTTTACTGTAGAATTATTGCACCACACCTGGTGGTACATTTTGTATTCTGAAACCTTCAGGAGTCACAAAATACATCAAATGTAAATTGGATCTTTTGGTAAACAATGGGCCGGGTAGTGCTGGCAGAAGACCAGATCCTGGTATCTTTGCTGTTGACTACACTATTTAGCACCATGAGGAAGTGCTGCTGACTTCCCAATGTGCTAGGACAGGTTGGCATTTTGTAAAGCAGAAGTGCCATGCACCCACACTGCAAAGTCAGTCAGTGCTCTGTTTAAATGCTGTATGTAGTGAATTTGGGGCTAGGTGGAATAAGATCCTCTGCCCCAGGCTCATCCTGTCATTGACAATGAGGAGCAATGATGGTTAATTGACGTGAGTGTAATAATATTATAAATGTATGTAATGTATAAATAGTTTGAGCTGAGGTGATTTCAGTCAGATAGTGGTAAGTATCGCTCCAGACAAACAGGTCACTCATGAAATGATTCATGCTGTCATGTCTGCTAATTTGGGTATCAATACCTTGCTTGACCCCTATGAAAGTACAGAGGAGTCCATTGTGTCCCTCAGATTCTGCAAAACATTGGTGGTCATTCCGAGTTGTTCGCTCGGTAATTTTCTTCGCATCGCAGCGATTTTCCGCTAATTGCGCATGCGCAATGTTCGCACTGCGACTGCGCCAAGTAAATTTGCTATGCAGTTAGGAATTTTACTCACGCCATTATGAGGTTTTTTCTTCGTTCTGGTGATCGTAATGTGATTGATACGAAGTGGGTGTTTCTGGGCGGAAACTGGCCGTTTTATGGGAGTGTGTGAAAAAACGCTGCCGTTTCTGGGAAAAACGCGGGAGTGGCTGGAGAAACGG
Organism: Pseudophryne corroboree; assembly: GCF_028390025.1. NCBI lineage: Eukaryota > Metazoa > Chordata > Amphibia > Anura > Myobatrachidae > Pseudophryne > Pseudophryne corroboree. Next base: position 100,631,031 of record NC_086454.1, on the reverse strand, counting down.
GGGAGTGTCTGGGCGAACGCTGGGTGTGTTTGTGACGTCAAACCAGGAACGAAACTGACTGAACTGATCGCAGTTGCCGAGTAAGTGTGGAGCTACTCAGAAACTGCTAAGAAGTGTCTATTCGCAATTCTGCTAATCTTTCGTTCGCAATTTTACTATGCTAAGATTAATTCCCAGTAGGCGGCGGCTTAGCGTGTGCAAAGCTGCTAAAAGCAGCTTGCGAGCGAACAACTCGGAATGAGGGCCATTATTGTGTATTTATGATGTGCTGTGCATGATATGTATTTCTGGTGATTTCTCCCCTCTGACACTGGCAGAACATATGCAGTAATACATGAAAGACTGCGTAGGGAATATAATATGACCATAGCAGCATAAATGCACCGTCTGGGCTTGCGGAGCGCTGCTCAGTGCATCACTTTGGCCTGGAAGGGGTTAAGGTTTTTTTGTAGTGGGAGGAACGTAGATGGAGGAACCGGGAGGCTATTGGCTGGATGGTGGATAGGGGCTGTACTGCCATGGATATAGGTTGCTAATCCACCATTTCCTGCCTCTTTCAGTGTCTTCAGTCCTGGGACCGGGAGTGCTTTTGGCTCGCAGTCCCGACAGAGTCGCGCTCCCGCGGCCACCGGCGCTGGCCACAGCTCCCACCCCAATTAGACTTCGGGCGCTCATTCCCTGGCTGCGACGATACCCGCGGTCGGTGGACGCCCAATTTTTACACTCGGGATTCGCGTCGGGTTTCCCCTTGCCGATACATGGACGGGTGGGTCCCGGGGCGGGTACGAACCTGCGTTCGGCTCGGGAGTTTCCGGATGTGCTCCGGCACAAGGTAGAGGCAGAGGTGGCGTTAGGGAGGATGATAGGCCCTTTCCGGGAACCCCCCTTGCCAGATTTGGTCTTGTCCCCCGTAGGCGTAGTGCCCAAAAAGACAGCGGGCAAATTTCGCCTCATCCAACACCTTTCCTGTCCTATGGGGTCCTCGGTTAATGATGCTATCCCTGCTGACCAGTGTAGGGTCGTTTACCTATCATTTGATTCGGCCATAGACACCATCCGGTCTTTTGGCCCGGGGGCAGTTATGTGTAAGTTGGACATCCAGTCTGCGTTTCGTCTCCTTCCGCTGCACCCTTCCGCCTTCAGGTTTATGGGTTTTAAGCTGGACGATGGCTATTACATAGATCGGTGCCTCCCTATGGGCTGTTCTATATCATGCGCCTACTTTGAGAGATTCAGTTCCTTCCTCCACTGGTGTCTCGAGCAGGCAACGGGCGAACGGGGAATTTCCCACTACTTGGACGATTTTCTGTTTATCGGCCCCTCAGATTCCCTTCGCTGCGTCAACTTGCTGCAGGGGGCTCTGGCCCTCTTTGCACGCTTCGGGGTTCCGGTTGCACCAGAAAATACGGAGGGTCCCTCCACCTCCTTGGTTTTCCTCGGGATTCAGATTGATACGGTCGGTGGTCTCTGTAGGCTTCCTTCGGACAAGGTGTTGCGTTTACGTGACGGTATCCTATATGCGCTGGCCGCGGGCAAGCTCACTCTCAAGCAGGCCCAATCCCTATTGGGCCTGTTTAACTTTGCTTGCAAGGTTATCCCCATGGGCAGGGTTTTCTGTAGAAAATTGGAACGGGCTACCGTGGGGGTTAGACGCCCGCATCATTTCCTTAGGTTGTCCCTTGAAATCCGCCGGGATTTACGTATTTGGGACGATTTTCTTGTTCGTTTCAACGGCATCTGTATTTGGCAGGAGGCGGTCGTGTCTAGCCCGTCCCTGAAGCTTTTCACGGACGCCTCTGGCGCTTTTGGATTCGGCGCTTATTTCGCGGGCCGTTGGTGCGCGTCTCCTTGGCCGCGTGCCTGGCTTAGCAAGGGCCTCACTACGAACATGTTGTTGCTGGAAATTTTTCCTATTCTGGTCGCTTTGGAATTATGGTGCGATGCCCTGCGTAACAAACATGTAGTCTTCTGGTGCGACAATCTTGACGTGGTTTTTGCCATCAACTGCCAAAAATCCACGTCCTTGCCGGTATTGCGGGTCATTGCGCAGATAGTCTTGTTATGTTTGGTGAACAACATTACGTTGCGAGCCAAGCATGTCCCTGGCGTGCGTAACGAAATTGCAGATGCCCTGTCACGCGGCGATTTGCAGCGATTTAGGCGCTTGGCTCCTGCAGCTCTACTCCATGGGGAATCATGTCCTGCTTCTGTGTGGCAGGTCATCCACCCGGTTTGGAGGCGTTAGCCCACAGGTCATTGGCCCCTGCAACTTTTGCGGCCTATCGGGCCGCCTGGGAGCGGTGGTGTCGCTTCCTCCTGGAGAGAGGCCAGTGTGGTAAGACCTCTCATGATTTACTTTTAGACTACATCTGGGTTTTGTACTCCGACGGGATTTCGCGGGCGTCTGTTAACAGGGTTCTGGCAGGTATATCTTACTTTCTGCAGCTTCGGGGGGAAGCGGATTTTACGAAGTCCTTTTTCCTCCGACGGGTGTTGAAAGGTTGGGCTCGGGCGACTCCGCCCCTCCCGGATACTCGCCAATCGATCACCGGTGCATTGCTGAGGCGGATTTTGGGATCCCTACAGAGCATTTGCTCTTCGGGATACGAGGTTCGCCTCTTCCGGGCGGCCTTTACTATGGCCTTCCACGGTGCGTTCAGGGTGGGTGAGCTGGTGTCCGTCTCTCGGGCTTCTGCCTCGCCCATGCTGGAGGCCCACGTCATCGTCCGCCCCGACGGTTTATGGTGCAGGATTCAGCGCTCCAAGACTGACGTAGCCGGCAGGGGGCAGTGGGTTCGAATGGGTCCGGCTCGTGCGCGGGGCATTTGTCCAGTTTCCGCGGCCCGGGCTTATTCGTCCATACAGCCTCCAACGCCCACCGGGTGGCTCGTCCATAGCGACGGTTCCCCGTTGACCAGATATCAATTCCGGTCGGTTTTGGGGCGTTGTATTTTGTACCTGGGTCTATCTCCGGCCGACTATGGGACTCACTCTTTCCGCATCGGCGCTGCTTCAGCTGCCGCTGCGGCGGGTTGGTCCGAGGTCGAAGTCCGGGCACTGGGTAGGTGGAGGTCTGGTGCAGTCAGACGCTATATCAGGCCTTTTCCTCCCAGTGCGCCCCTTTGAGGACTAGCCGCTCGTCGCAGTCGCACTTTGTGATTGCGGGGGCCTTGAGGAATTTTTGTTTTATCGTTGGTTTTTAATTACGGCTTTTGCCGGCTAACGAAGTTTTGTTTTTGCCTCAAGTCAAATTGGGCGCCCCCCCCCCCCACTTCCTCCCGTTAGGGACGCAGTTAGGTTTCCCATTTACATACCTTATTTATTTCATTTCTTAACCTTCGTCACACCCTTCTTTTGCAGGACGACGGTTAGATCCGCACTTTATATGGTTTGTCGGCCATTCCTACATCTATTGGCTGTCCGTGTCGGCTCTGGCCTGCGACACCACACGGTTTCCGGAGCTGCAGGCTGTGCGCTGGTTGGGGCGTAGAGGCCTCCACTGGGATGGCCTGCGGGACTGGCTTCGGGCGGCAGTTGGCCGTTTTGGGTACCCCCTGATTTTGGTCTTGCATCTGGGTGGCAATGATCTGGTACGCCGCACTGGGCTCGACATTCGCCTCGAGATCAGGCGTCAGCTACTGGAACTTATGGCTGACTGGCCGTTTTGCCTCATCCTCTGGTCAGACATCGTCCCCCGGCGGTCTTGGCGCGGAGCCTTTAACCCTGGGCGATTGACCTGGTTCGGAGGCGGGTCAATTCGGTCGTTGGTCGTGCTGTCCTCCAGCATGGCGGGCTGGTCGTGCCGCACGGTGGTATCTCCTACCGTGATCCGACACAATACCGGTCTGACGGGGTGCATTTGTCGCGGGCTGGCATGCTGATCTTCCTGGAGGACATTATTCACATTCTTAGGTCCCTTTAGATAGTTTTTTCCTTTTTGATAGTCCATTTGGGTTTTTCTTTCGTGCTTTCTTAGATCTCTTTAGTTAGTTTTTCTGTTTTGTTGTGTGGGTTTTTAGTTCGGTGGCGGTGGCAGGTTGGTAACCTGGCAGTTGGCCGGTTTTCTGAACGGTTACTTAAATTTAATTATGAGTTCACGGTTAGTCAGTTTGGGTGTACTTTGAGGTAATTTTATATCTTTTAGAATTAGTTTACGGGCATCATTTTACCAAGTGGGTCCATATAATTGGTATAAAACATATGTGGATTGCGGGGCTGGTGGCCCAATTTTTTATCCCGTAGGGGCGGAGCGTACCACCGTCCCTGCAACTGTTGGTGGACAGGGGTAGTGGCAGAAGGTCGACCCCTGTCCTTGGATTTTGGATTTTTCAATGTCTGGGATGGAGGCAGGAGGCCGATCCCGGAACATCTGGGGCAGGAGGCTCCCTCACACATATGTTTTTTATTGCTTGTTTTTATGTATTATAATGTTGATCACCCATGTTACGTTTATTATGTTAAACCGTTCTTCTCCCCGCCACCTTAGTTAGAGAGGGAAGTCTGCATTTTAGTTTTAGTATTTAATAGGCCTCCCTCTCAGTCAGAAAATAAAAGCTGACCCCTTTCACGCCAACTACAGTTGTGGTGTCTTTATTTCATAAGATAAGTGTGCTTGAGTGGCGCGTGGATGCATCTGACGTGTGAGGTTTATGATTTTGCTGGAATAACATTTAAATGAAGTCTATGGGGGAAATTCAGTTGAGGGCGAACAGATTTGCCCGGCCAAATATATGCGGTATCTGCACTTTACAGCAGCGGTATCTCTCTGAAACGTGTTCACTGTCCCATATGGTAGCGAGCACTTTTGAGCAAACCAGGGTGTGAATAAGCCGGGCAAAGGGTGAGAGTAGGGCTGCCATTGCTGGCATTTAAATGCAGCGGCAACGTAAATCCTCACCCTTTGTCCTCAATTGAATTCCCCCTATCTCTGTAATGCAGCAATGGCAAGAGTGTGTTAGGATCATATACTGAAATGATCAATGTGTTTTTCCGTCCAGCACTTTCATTTGTACATTTCCTGTCATTGGGGCATTTATTATGTATGCTAAAAAAAGATCTAACAGGCTAAAAACAAACACATTTAAAGATAGAATGTTGTGTCTCGTTAGTAGGCTCCCTTGTGATTAAGGAGCAGTGTCTTATTTTTGGTAATTGAGAGCAGCTGATAACAGTTGTCCTAGTTAGGCCTCCGCTACACCAGCAATTTGTCATCTGCTGTAAAATCTTGCTAACAGGTCGCTGGTAACAAAGAATATGCAGCCTTAAGGAATTAGCTCGACTTGCAATTAATTGTCTCCATACCGTTACTATAGGACAGATTCAATACTGCACGCAATCGCAGAAGCACAGCTTTCCAGCCATTGTGGTATGACATCTTACTTGTTTCTTGGTCACATTTCCCTGTGGGGTGCGACATAAAACAAGCAAGATTTCCCTTGGAGGATATTCCGCAATGGTATGGCTTCATATATTAGTGGTCATGCCCACTTATCTACTTTTGTAGGCTGTGCCCCAGGAGATCCTAGGTGAGAGAGGTCCAGGTGTGGCTATACTCCAATTTCATAAGTCTCCACCTATGTCTTAAATTATAACAACGGTGAGTGGACATCAGTAATATCTTATGTGTTACTATGACGTGTTTGAATGTTTTATTGCAGAAGTGTAATACATATCTCCCAACTTATTGGAAGAACAGATCTGGGCCTTTGGTGCATGTTTGAATATTTTCACGCAAATTTACTGTAAAGCTCTTGCCAGGACACAGACTCCAATAAGATCCCATCCTGAGGGGGGAGAGCTGAAAGCAGGGTGATAGTGTAATGCTACCACACTGCTTCCTGTTCAGGTCCCCAGCAGCCATAGTGTAATGCTACCACACTGCTTCCTGTTCAGGTCCCCAGCAGCCATAGTGTAATGCTACCACACTGCTTCCTGTTCAGGTCCCCAGCAGCCATAGTGTAATGCTACCACACTGCTTCCTGTTCAGGTCCCCAGCAGCCATAGTGTACTGCTACCACACTGCTTCCTGTTCAGGTCCCCAGCAGCCATAGTGTAATGCTACCACACTGCTTCCTGTTCAGGTCCCCAGCAGCCATAGTGTAATGCTACCACACTGCTTCCTGTTCAGGTCCCCAGCAGCCATAGTGTAATGCTACCACACTGCTTCCTGTTCAGGTCCCCAGCAGCCATAGTGTAATGCTACCACACTGCTTCCTGTTCAGGTCCCCAGCAGTCATAGTGTAATGCTACCACACTGCTTCCTGTTCAGGTCCCCAGCAGCCATAGTGTAATGCTACCACACTGCTTCCTGTTCAGGTCCCCAGCAGTCATAGTGTACTGCTACCACACTGCTTCCTGTTCAGGTCCCCAGCAGTCATAGTGTAATGCTACCACACTGCTTCCTGTTCAGGTCCCCAGCAGCCATAGTGTAATGCTACCACACTGCTTCCTGTTCAGGTCCCCAGCAGTCATAGTGTACTGCTACCACACTGCTTCCTGTTCAGGTCCCCAGCAGCCATAGGCGTTTCTATAATGCGTGCAGTGTATGCGGTGCACACGGGCCCCTGGGTCCAGGGGGGCCCACATCACACACCCTGCACTCATATATTATACTTACCTATCTGGAGTCCCGTGGGGGCGGCTCTGCAGTCGGACACAAATCACTTGGAAAATGGCCGCCGTGGCTTTATGCCAGAGTCGACTTGCTGCCGGAGAGGAGGGGGCCTGCGATGGAGGCTGCACAGGGGTCCCCTCCTCTCTTAAAACACCCCTGCCAGCAGCCAGTATGTATGTGCGGCCGTCAGCTGGCGTATGCGTCCCCAGGGACAGGCGGCTCCCTCTTAAAAAAACTGTAAATAGGGTAATGCCATCTGGAGTGCTAAGCTCCATTCTGGAACTTGGTAAATCCGGCAGCTTTGCAGCCCCATTGAAACTTATGGGGGTTGTAAATGCTGTTGGAAATGGAGGGACTACTGCAGGATTTGGAGATATCTGCTGTGATCTCTCCATAGTACTTCAGGGTGATCATTTAATATTTGTGGGTATTCCCCAAAAATGTATTTTTTCGGGGTAATAGCCTACAAATATTATTCGATAAATAGGCCCCTGAGAGATATGGGGTCTATTTACTAAGCCTAGAATGCAGCTCCCAACTGCCATGTTACAGGCTGTGTTTTAAAATGTCAGTTAGGAGCTGATTGGCTGGTACTTTTATCTCCATCAACTTTATCTCCACCCAAGGCTTAGTAAATAGACAACACGTCGCCTCCAAAGATGAATCACAATCATGATCCATCTTCTTTCCCTATGCTGAACATACTGTACATTACTGATAATAGTGATTATGGTTAGTGGTTCCATACAGAAACAGGGATGCTACAGGGACCCTAGCTGTGACAGCAATGCAGCATAGTGGATGTGATTATGTGGATGTGCTGGGCCCAGCTGAGTGTAATGTACTAGTCGCTGGTTTTGTCATTGCTGAATTTCTGCTTAGTACTGCTGGGTAGAATATACTGGGCACTGCTGCTGAGTAAAATATACTGGGCACTGCTGCTGAGTAGAATATACTGGGCACTGTTGCTGGGTAGAATATACTGGGCACTGCTGCTGAGTAGAATATACTGGGCGCTGCTGCTGGGTAGAATATACTGGGCACTGCTGCTGGGTAGAATATACTGGGCACTGCTGCTGAGTAGAATTTACTGGGCATTGCTGCTGGGTAGAATATACTGGGCACTGCTGCTGAGTAGGATATACTGGGCACTGCTGCTGGATATAATATACTGGGCACTGCTGCTGGGTAGAATATACTGGGCACTGCTGCTGAGTAGAATTTACTGGGCACTGCTGCTGGGTAGAATATACTGGGCACTGCTGCTGAGTAGAATATACTGGGCACTGCTGCTGAGTAGAATATACTGGGCACTGCTGCTGGGTAGAATATACTGGGCACTGCTGGTGAGTAGAATATACTGGGCACTGCTGCAGGGTAGAATATACTGGGCACTGCTGCTGAGTAGAATATACTGGGCACTGCTGCTGAGTAGAATATACTGGGCACTGCTGCTAGGTAGAATATACTGGGCACTGCTGCTGAGTAGAATATACTGGGCACTGCTGGTGAGTAGAATATACTGGGCACTGCTGCAGGGTAGAATATACTGGGCACTGCTGCTGGGTAGAATATACTGGGCACTGCTGCTGAGTAGAATATACTGGGCACTGCTGCTGAGTAGAATATACTGGGCACTGCTGCTAGGTAGAATATACTGGGCACTGCTGCTGGGTAGAATATACTGGGCACTGCTGGTGAGTAGAATATACTGGGCACTGCTGCAGGGTAGAATATACTGGGCACTGCTGCTGGGTAGAATATACTGGGCACTGCTGCTGAGTAGAATATACTGGGCACTGCTGCTAGGTAGAATATACTGGGCACTGCTGCTGAGTAGAATATACTGGGCACTGCTGCTGAGTAGAATATACTGGGCACTGCTGCTGGGTAGAATATACTGGGCACTGCTGCTGGGTATAAGATACTGGGCACTGCTGCTGAGTAGAATATACTGGGCACTGCTGCTGGGTACAATATACTGGGCACTGCTGCTGCATAGAATATACTGGGCACTGCTGCTGGATAGAATATACTGGGCACTGCTGCTGGGTAGAATACACTGGGCACTGCTGCTGAGTAGAATATACTGGGCACTGCTGCTGAGTAGAATATACTGGGCACTGCTGCTGGGTAGAATATACTGGGCACTGCTGCTGAGTAGAATATACTGGGCACTGCTGCTGGGTAGAATATACTGGGCACTGCTGCTGGGTAGAATATACTGGGCACTGCTGCTGGGTAGAATATACTGGGCACTGCTGCTGAGTAGAATATACTGGGCACTGCTGCTGCATAGAATATACTGGGCACTGCTGCTGGATAGAATATACTGGGCACTGCTGCTGGGTAGAATTGTTATGCACACCAGTGCCTGCAGGAAAGTAGTGGTGTCAGAACTGTTATGCACTCCAGTGTCTGCAGGAATGTACTGGTGTTTGAACTGTTATGCAAAACAAATGGACTCACAGACAAACTGGGGAATATGACATAACGTACACAGAAGGTAATAGGGTAACAAAATACACACAAAGTGAACAGAGAAGCCCAGAGGCTAAGGAACTGGGTATCTCCCTTGTATTAGAACTGCACAGATGGAAAAAGCAAGATGTTGTGTTTTAATACATAGAGAACCCGAAATGCTGTTGCTAAGGGCAACAGCAAAACCCTAAAGGGTTACCAACGGGTGTGGCAGTAAACTCCTTGGTCAGAGATGGAATGACAGACACAAGGAGAGTCTCCACAATCCTATTTCTCACTTGCAGTGCACAGGTTTTAGCTTACTGCCACTAAACTGACCCCTGACACCTAGCACAGTGAGACAGGATTAGACAGGCAAGTCTTAGAATACAGCCGCAAACTTGCTAAGTTCACAGAGTAGTAACAGAACCCCAGCAAGCTAAACGACTGACTCCAGTCTTACTGCTAGGTCTGGATTGGCAGAGTGTAATACCAAATCCCCAGGCCTATTTGCAGTAAGCAACAAACAAATACAAAGCTACACAGTACTGGCTAACTTTCATGAACTGACTAACCAACAAAGATTCAGCAGCATCTGCTTACCCTGAAAAGAGGCCTTATAAAGCAGGTGCTGTCCACGCCCCACTCAGACCTCACAGACTGTGAGCACAAAAACCAGCACCGGATCCCCTGCCGTGCACAGAGCCTATAACCACTGCACAGCAAAAGACCCGAACCGGAGTATCAGCTGCGCTCAGGTTACTCCACTAGCACTTGTCTCCCGGTTGCCATGACGACGTGGCAGCACAGGGCAGGAGACCCTAACAGTACCCCCCCTCTGACGAGGGGTCAAAGAACCCCTACCACCGGGTTTATGGGGGAACTGCGAGAAGAAAGAGCGTATCAGTCTGGGGGCATGAAGATCACAACTGCGCACCCACGACCGCTCCTCCGGGCCATACCCCTTCCAGTGCACCAAAAATGACAGCCGACCCCGAACCACCTTGGAGTCAAGAATCCTTTCAACAACAAACTCCCTCTGGCCACGTATCAGAAGAGGGGAAGGTCTTCCACTGGAAGAAGGATTACTAATCGCCCGTTTTAAAAGGGAACAATGAAATGTTTTATTGATACCCAAAGAACGGGGCAGATCTAACTGAAATGCCACCGGATTGATAACCCTGGTGATCTTATAAGGGCCGATGAACCGGGGCCCTAACTTATGAGATGGCTGTCTCAACTTCAAATTCTTGGTAGACAACCAGACGAAGTCTCCTAATTTGAAGCTGCAGGGTCTTTTCCGCTTATCAAAAACCCTTTTGGTCACTAATGACACAGACACAAGGGCTTTCTTCACTTTCCGCCAAATACCTCTAAGGACCGAAACCACAGAGGAACCACCAGGCGTGGAGTCCAGGGGGTCAAAAGAATTGGCCTTAGGATGATGCCCATACACACAAAGGAAGGGAGAGATCCCTGTAGCAGAGTGAGCCGCGTTGTTATAGGCAAACTCCGCCATGGACAGATGAGCAACCCAGTCAGTCTGACACTTGGAGACATAACACCTGAGGAACTGCTCCAAGGACTGGTTCACCCTTTCAGTCTGCCCATTAGACTGCGGATGGTAGCCTGACGACAAGCTGACAGAAATCTGGAGATCGGAACAAAATGCCCTCCAGAATTTGGCCACAAACTGGGATCCGCGGTCAGAGACCACATCAAGTGGCAACCCGTGGAGACGCACAACATGCAGCATAAATAATTCAGACAGGCGTCTGGCTGATGGCAGCCCAACCAGTGGAACGAAGTGCGCCATCTTCGAAAACCTGTCAACGACAACCCAGATGGCTGTCATCCCCGAGGATTTGGGCAAGTCCACCACAAAATCCATTGAAATGTGGGTCCATGGCTTAGATGGGATAGAGAGTGGATGTAATGGGCCAACAGGAACCCCTCTAGGAGTCTTATTTCGGGCACAGATGTCACATGCCCGAACCCACTGATCCACATCCTTAGCCACCGAGGGCCACCACACCGCCCTAGATAGCAACTCCCGAGTTCTGGCAATACCCGGGTGACCTGCCGACTTCTTGGCATGGAATTCCAGGAACACTCGCTGTCTTAACCTAGGAGGCACAAACAAAAGACCTACCGGAAGGTCTGGAGGAGCCTGCTCCTGTGCTCTAAGGACTAATGATAAGAGGTCCTGGGTAATGCCCACTTTAATACATGATGGGGAAACAATGGGCAACGGCTCCTCGGTGGTCTCCTGGATTGGAGCAAAACTCAGCGAGAGCGCATCAGCCTTGATGTTTTTTGACCCAGGGCGATATGTTATCAAAAAATTAAAGCGAGCAAAAAACAAAGCCCATCGTGCCTGCCTGGCATTGAGACGCTTCGCTGACTCTAAATATGCCAGATTCTTATGGTCAGTGAGAATTGAGACCACAAACTTAGCCCCCTCAAGCCAGTGTCTCCACTCCTCGAGTGCATCCTTAATAGCCAACAATTCCCGGTTACCCACGTCATAATTCATCTCGGCAGGCGAAAATTTACGGGAAAAGTAAGCACAGGGATGAAGGCGATTATCAGACACTCCCATCTGAGAAAGCACTGCCCCAATACCCATCTCAGAGGCATCCACCTCCACCACAAAAGGACGCTCTGGATCTGGGTGTCGCAGCACCTTGGCCGAAACAAATGCCCTTTTGAGACGGGCAAAAGCCGCTTTAGCCTCACAAGACCAGTGAGCAACATCCGCCCCTTTCTTAGTGAGTGCCACCAAGGGTGCCACTATAGACGAAAATCCAGCGATAAATCGTCTATAAAAATTCGCAAAGCCCAGGAAACGCTGAAGCGCCTTCAAACTAGTGGGCTGCACCCAATCCAGGACTGCCTGTACCTTGGAACCCTCCATTTGGAAACCTTCTGGGGAGATAATATATCCTAGAAATGCGATTTGCTGAACTTCAAATTCGCACTTCTCCAGCTTCGCCCCAAGCCGGTGGTCTCTGAGTTTCTGGAGGACTAAGCGTACATGCTTCCGATGTTCCTCCAGGGAATGGGAGAAGATTAGGATGTCATCTAAGTATACAACTAAGAATCTATCCAAATATTCCCTGAGCACATCATTCATGAAATCCTGGAAGACTGCCGGGGCATTACAGAGCCCAAAAGGCATCACCAAATATTCATAATGCCCTGAGTGGGTATTAAAGGCAGTCTTCCATTCATCCCCCTCTCTTATTCGGATTAGATTGTACGCACCGCGTAGGTCAATCTTAGAAAAAATGGTGGCAGTACGAAGCTGGCCAAACAAGACCGAAATGAGAGGCAGTGGGTATGAGTTTTTAATCGTGATACGGTTCAATTCCCTGAAGTCGATGCAGGGTCGCAACGAACCGTCCTTTTTACCCACGAAGAAGAACCCCGACCCAACTGGAGACTGTGAAGGTCTGATAAATCCCTTAGCCAAGTTCTCCTGAATGTACTCTGCCATAGCCTGAGTCTCAGGACGTGACAGGGAGTACAACCTGCTCTTGGGAAGCTTAGCATTTGGCAACAAATCAATGGCACAGTCATAGGGGCGATGGGGAGGTAGTACCTCTGCAACTTTTTTGGAGAACACGTCCGCAAAATCTGCATAACACCCTGGCAATCCTGGCAAACTTAGCTGCGAGAGCCTGACTGGAAGGCTCAAGCAACTCCTGAAACAATCAGTACCCCAACTAAGAATCTCCCCAGAGACCCAGTCAAATTGAGGATTGTGGGCCCTTAACCAGGGTAACCCCAACACCAATGGGGCAAAAGTACAGACAGTCACATAAAAGGACAATTTTTCAGAGTGTGTGGCTCCAATAAACAAAGAAATCTGGCTAGTGCAAGAGGTAATTTTACCTTGGGATAATGGTTCCCCGTTTAACCCACAAATCTCAATTTCCGATGCCAAGGGTACTAAGGGAACAGAGTGTTTCAGGGCGAATTGGCGGTCCATAAAAACCCCGTCGGCCCCACTGTCCACAAAGGCCTCAGTCTTGACAGTTTGACCGAGGATCTTCAAGGTCACCGGAATGATAAAAGTCTTCTTGGGAAATTCTGACTTCTGGCCTGACAGGATATTTCCCATCACCCTCAGGCCCTGAAGTTTTCTGGCTTTTCTGGGCATGATACTACCACTTGACCTTTATTCCCACAGTACAAACACAACCCCTGCTGTCTCCTCCGCGTCTTCTCACGCGAGGAGAGGCGGGTAGCCCCAATCTGCATAGGCTCCTCAGAAAATTCCTCAGAGTCTGAGGTTCCCTTGGGAAGGAAGGAAATCTCAGTCTCCCTTTCAAGCCTACGCTCTCTCAGCCGTCTATCCACCCGGATGGATAACTGCATGAGCTGATCCAAGCTATCAGGCAAGGGATATTGTACCAGTTGGTCCTTTATCTGGTTAGAAAGACCTCTTCGGTACTGGTGTCTCAGGGCTGGGTCATTCCACTGGGTATCATGGGCCAACCTCCGAAACTCCGTACAGTAAACCTCAACTGGCCTTCGCCCTTGCTTAAGGATCGAAATCGGAGCCTCGGCTGAGGCCGTCTTGTCAGGGTCATCATACAACATGCCCAGTGCCGTAAAAAAAGCATCAACACTTTTAAGCGACGGACAGTCAGGCTGCAACCCATATGCCCAGACCTGTGGGTCTCCTTGTAGCAAGGAAATCACTATGCCCACCCGCTGAATCTCCGACCCAGAAGACTGAGGCCTAAGCCGGAAGTATAGCTTGCAGCTCTCCTTGAAACAAAAGAACTGCGAGCGATCTCCAGAAAAACGATCCGGGAGATTTACTTTCGGCTCCTTAACCCCTGCAGGTGCTGCTGCTGCGGGAGCTCCACCAGCAGCCTGGGAGGTGTGCATTTTAATGGACAAATCATTAAATTGTCGAGTCAGGACCTGCACCTGATCGACCACCTGTTGCAACGTATTTTGAGGGGTATGCTCCATATTCCCACAAAATTTCAACAGGAGTATTAGGCTGCTGAATATGTTATGCACACCAGTGCCTGCAGGAAAGTACTGGTGTCAGAACTGTTATGCACTCCAGTGTCTGCAGGAATGTACTGGTGTTTGAACTGTTATGCAAAACAAATGGACTCACAGACAAACTGGGGAATATGACATAACGTACACAGAAGGTAATAGGGTAACAAAATACACACAAAGTGAACAGAGAAGCCCAGAGGCTAAGGAACTGGGTATCTCCCTTGTATTAGAACTGCACAGATGGAAAAAGCAAGATGTTGTGTTTTAATACATAGAGAACCCGAAATGCTGTTGCTAAGGGCAACAGCAAAACCCTAAAGGGTTACCAACGGGTGTGGCAGTAAACTCCTTGGTCAGAGATGGAATGACAGACACAAGGAGAGTCTCCACAATCCTATTTCTCACTTGCAGTGCACAGGTTTTAGCTTACTGCCACTAAACTGACCCCTGACACCTAGCACAGTGAGACAGGATTAGACAGGCAAGTCTTAGAATACAGCCGCAAACTTGCTAAGTTCACAGAGTAGTAACAGAACCCCAGCAAGCTAAACGACTGACTCCAGTCTTACTGCTAGGTCTGGATTGGCAGAGTGTAATACCAAATCCCCAGGCCTATTTGCAGTAAGCAACAAACAAATACAAAGCTACACAGTACTGGCTAACTTTCATGAACTGACTAACCAACAAAGATTCAGCAGCATCTGCTTACCCTGAAAAGAGGCCTTATAAAGCAGGTGCTGTCCACGCCCCACTCAGACCTCACAGACTGTGAGCACAAAAACCAGCACCGGATCCCCTGCCGTGCACAGAGCCTATAACCACTGCACAGCAAAAGACCCGAACCGGAGTATCAGCTGCGCTCAGGTTACTCCACTAGCACTTGTCTCCCGGTTGCCATGACGACGTGGCAGCACAGGGCAGGAGACCCTAACAAGAATATACTGGGCACTGCTGCTGGGTAGAATATACTGGGCACTGCTGCTGGGTAGAATATACTGGGCACTGCTGCTGAGTAGAATATACTGGGCACTGCTGCTGGGTAGAATATACTTGGCACTGCTGCTGAGTAGAATATACTGGGCACTGCTGCTGGGTAGAATATACTGGGCACTGCTGCTGAGTAGAATATACTGGGCACTGCTGCTAGGTAGAATATACTGGGCACTGCTGCTGGGTAGAATATACTGGGCACTGCTGCTGAGTAGAATTTACTGGGCATTGCTGCTGGGTAGAATATACTGGGCACTGCTGCTGAGTAGGATATACTGGGCACTGCTGCTGGATATAATATACTGGGCACTGCTGCTGGGTAGAATATACTGGGCACTGCTGCTAAGTAGAATTTACTGGGCACTGCTGCTGGGTAGAATATACTGGGCACTGCTGCTGAGTAGAATATACTGGGCACTGCTGCTGAGTAGAATATACTGGGCACTGCTGCTGGGTAGAATATACTGGGCACTGCTGCTGAGTAGAATATACTGGGCACTGCTGCAGGGTAGAATATACTAGGCACTGCTGCTGAGTAGAATATACTGGGCACTGCTGCTGAGTAGAATATACTGGGCACTGCTGCTGGGTAGAATATACTGGGCACTGCTGCTGAGTAGAATATACTGGGCACTGCTGCTAGGTAGAATATACTGGGCACTGCTGCTGAGTAGAATATACTGGGCACTGCTGCTGAGTAGAATATACTGGGCACTGCTGCTGGATATAATATACTGGGCACTGCTGCTGGGTAGAATATACTGGGCACTGCTGCTAAGTAGAATTTACTGGGCACTGCTGCTGGGTAGAATATACTGGGCACTGCTGCTGAGTAGAATATACTGGGCACTGCTGCTGAGTAGAATATACTGGGCACTGCTGCTGGGTAGAATATACTGGGCACTGCTGCTGGGTAGAATATACTGGGCACTGCTGCAGGGTAGAATATACTGGGCACTGCTGCTGAGTAGAATATACTGGGCACTGCTGCTGAGTAGAATATACTGGGCACTGCTGCTGGGTAGAATATACTGGGCACTGCTGCTAAGTAGAATATACTGGGCACTGCTGCTAGGTAGAATATACTGGGCACTGCTGCTGAGTAGAATATACTGGGCACTGCTGCTGAGTAGAATATACTGGGCACTGCTGCTGGGTAGAATATACTGGGCACTGCTGCTGGGTATAAGATACTGGGCACTGCTGCTGAGTAGAATATACTGGGCACTGCTGCTGGGTAGAATATACTGGGCACTGCTGCTGCATAGAATATACTGGGCACTGCTGCTGGGTAGAATACACTGGGCACTGCTGCTGAGTAGAATATACTGGGCACTGCTGCTGAGTAGAATATACTGGGCACTGCTGCTGGGTAGAATATACTGGGCACTGCTGCTGAGTAGAATATACTGGGCACTGCTGCTGGGTAGAATATACTGGGCACTGCTGTTGGGTAGAATATACTGGGCACTGCTGCTGAGTAGAATATACTGGGCACTGCTGCTGGGTAGAATATACTGGGCACCTCTGCTGAGTAGAATATACTGGGCACTGCTGCTGGGTAGAATATACTGGGCACTGCTGCTGGGTATAAGATACTGGGCACTGCTGCTGGGTAGAATATACTGGGCACTGCTGCTGCATAGAATATACTGGGCACTGCTGCTGGATAGAATATACTGGGCACTGCTGCTGGGTAGAATATACTGGGCACTGCTGCTGGGTAGAATATACTGGGCACTGCTGCTGGGTAGAATATACTGGGCACTGCTGCTGAGTAGAATATACTGGGCACTGCTGCTGGGTAGAATATACTGGGCACTGCTGCTGAGTAGAATATACTGGGCACTGCTGCTGGGTAGAATATACTGGGCACTGCTGCTGAGTAGAATATACTGGGCACTGCTGCTAGGTAGAATATACTGGGCACTGCTGCTGGGTAGAATATACTGGGCACTGCTGCTGAGTAGAATTTACTGGGCATTGCTGCTGGGTAGAATATACTGGGCACTGCTGCTGAGTAGGATATACTGGGCACTGCTGCTGGATATAATATACTGGGCACTGCTGCTGGGTAGAATATACTGGGCATTGCTGCTAAGTAGAATTTACTGGGCACTGCTGCTGGGTAGAATATACTGGGCACTGCTGCTGAGTAGAATATACTGGGCACTGCTGCTGAGTAGAATATACTGGGCACTGCTGCTGGGTAGAATATACTGGGCACTGCTGCTGAGTAGAATATACTGGGCACTGCTGCAGGGTAGAATATACTGGGCACTGCTGCTGAGTAGAATATACTGGGCACTGCTGCTGAGTAGAATATACTGGGCACTGCTGCTGGGTAGAATATACTGGGCACTGCTGCTGAGTAGAATATACTGGGCACTGCTGCTAGGTAGAATATACTGGGCACTGCTGCTGAGTAGAATATACTGGGCACTGCTGCTGAGTAGAATATACTGGGCACTGCTGCTGGATATAATATACTGGGCACTGCTGCTGGGTAGAATATACTGGGCACTGCTGCTAAATAGAATTTACTGGGCACTGCTGCTGGGTAGAATATACTGGGCACTGCTGCTGAGTAGAATATACTGGGCACTGCTGCTGAGTAGAATATACTGGGCACTGCTGCTGGGTAGAATATACTGGGCACTGCTGGTGAGTAGAATATACTGGGCACTGCTGCAGGGTAGAATATACTGGGCACTGCTGCTGAGTAGAATATACTGGGCACTGCTGCTGAGTAGAATATACTGGGCACTGCTGCTGGGTAGAATATACTGGGCACTGCTGCTGAGTAGAATATACTGGGCACTGCTGCTAGGTAGAATATACTGGGCACTGCTGCTGAGTAGAATATACTGGGCACTGCTGCTGTGTAGAATATACTGGGCACTGCTGCTGGGTAGAATATACTGGGCACTGCTGCTGGGTATAAGATACTGGGCACTGCTGCTGAGTAGAATATACTGGGCACTGCTGCTGGGTAGAATATACTGGGCACTGCTGCTGCATAGAATATACTGGGCACTGCTGCTGGATAGAATATACTGGGCACTGCTGCTGGGTAGAATACACTGCGCACTGCTGCTGAGTAGAATATACTGGGCACTGCTGCTGAGTAGAATATACTGGGCACTGCTGCTGGGTAGAATATACTGGGCACTGCTGTTGGGTAGAATATACTGGGCACTGCTGCTGAGTAGAATATACTGGGCACTGCTGCTGGGTAGAATATACTGGGCACTGCTGCTGAGTAGAATATACTTGGCACTGCTGCTGGGTAGAATATACTGGGCACTGCTGCTGGGTATAAGATACTGGGCACTGCTGCTGGGTAGAATATACTGGGCACTGCTGCTGCGTAGAATATACTGGGCACTGCTGCTGGATAGAATATACTGGGCACTGCTGCTGTGTAGAATACACTGGGCACTGCTGCTGGGTATAATATACTGGGCACTGCTGCTGGGTAGAATATACTGGGCACTGCTGCTGGGTAGAATATACTGGGCACTGCTGCTGAGTAGAATATACTGGGCACGGCTGCTGAGTAGAATATACTGGGCACTGCTGCTGGGTAGAATATACTGGGCACTGCTGCTGGGTAGAATATACTGGGCACTGCTGCTGGGTAGAATACACTGGGCACTGCTGCTGGGTAGAATATACTGGGCACTGCTGCTGAGTAGAATATACTGGGCACTGCTGCTGAGTAGAATATACTGGGCACTGCTGCTGGGTAGAATGTACTGGGCACTGCTGCTTGGTAGAATATACTGGGCACTGCTGCTGAGTAGAATATACTGGGCACTGCTGCTGGGTAGAATATACTGGGCACTGCTGCTGAGTAGAATATACTGGGCACTGCTGCTGGGTAGAATATACTGGGCACTGCTGCTGGGTATAAGATACTGGGCACTGCTGCTGGGTAGAATATACTGGGCACTGCTGCTGCGTAGAATATACTGGGCACTGCTGCTGGATAGAATATACTGGGCACTGCTGCTGTGTAGAATACACTGGGCACTGCTGCTGGGTATAATATACTGGGCACTGCTGCTGGGTAGAATATACTGGGCACTGCTGCTGGGTAGAATATACTGGGCACTGCTGCTGAGTAGAATATACTGGGCACTGCTGCTGAGTAGAATATACTGGGCACTGCTGCTGGGTAGAATATACTGGGCACTGCTGCTGGGTAGAATATACTGGGCACTGCTGCTGGGTAGAATACACTGGGCACTGCTGCTGGGTAGAATATACTGGGCACTGCTGCTGAGTAGAATATACTGGGCACTGCTGCTGGGTAGAATGTACTGGGCACTGCTGCTGGGTAGAATAAACTGGGCACTGCTGCTGGGTAGAATATACTGGGCACTGCTGCCGGGTAGAATATACTGGGCACTGCTGCTGGGTAGAATACACTGGGCACTGCTGCTGGGTAGTATATACTGGGCACTGCTGCTGGGTATAAGATACTGGGCACTGCTGGATATAATATAGTGACTTGTTAGGTTTCCTCTGTCAAGTGTGTGTGTGTGTGTGTGTGTGTGTGTGTGTGTGTGTGTGTGTGTGTGTGTGTGTGTGTGTGTGTGTGTGTGTTATGTACTTTCTCTGTAAAGCACTACTAATATGTTAAAGCTATAAGAATATAGATTGATAAATAAAATGAATAATACAAATATATTTTCGGAGGTAAAAAAAAGGAATCTTTTTCCTAGAGATCTGGGTAAACAGGTAAAAGAAATACCAGGCAACTAGAGAGACATACGCATTCTAATGACTGTCATAGCAGTGCTGTCATGCAGTGAGTGAAACCAATTAGTATCTCCCAGTCCAGGGACACCAAAAGCTGTATACGTACTTTCCTCATGCAATCAGCACAACTGTATAGTGCAGGAGCTTTGGTATATATGTAAGTGTAAAGCTGTATTTTGTTTCTTACTTATTGGCCCTAGTACACATACGTCCACTGAATATTACATGGGTCCTGGTGAGGAAAATGGGCAAAACTTGAAAATGGGAAAAACTTGAAATTATCAGTCTGTCAGGGCGTTTGGGGCCACATTGGTACAATATGCGGATACAAATGCATTGTTGTTGTTGGATGTCAGGGGCTTATTGCACTACTGGATTTTTACTATCCATTTTGATTTTAGCAGGGCTTGCATGATTGCTGCTGTGGAGATATGATTCAGTCATTCCTGTATCTCACCAATGTTAGATTGCCCGTAGCTCGTATTGTACTTCTCTATTTCTAGCTGCCGCATTCATAAACACAACATTCCTAAGAGAGTGCCAGGGAAGCAAATCAAATGGCTTCTCAGCTTTTCACTCAACTCCACTTTTTTTCTTTTTTTTTGTCAATTAGTATTCTCAAACTGATAATTATATGATTTACCAAGTATTTGTATTCAATTGTGCTGCCATCTGGTGGAAATAAAGGATACAGTGCAGCTATCTTCTTCATTTCTACAGAAAAGTTTGATGGGGTGCAAAGCTTTCACATCCACGCCAATCACTAGATCCCCAGAGTTGTCACCGCCCCGTGGCTAGCACTGATTTAAAACTAGTTTGATATGGTGCAGAAACAAGCTGGTAAATTACACTGATTTCATAATAATCCGCAGGCTAATGAATAATGAAGATTTACAAATAATCATATTATCAATTGGGTTGTATAAATTTGAAGGGTGTGTTAAAAGTGGTTTTGTGCTTTGTACATACTGTACGTTTCCTACTCCCCTCTTCTTCCAGGACAGGCAACCATCTCAAGCAGGATGCGGTCAATTTACCTACAATCAAAATCCCGACAAGGTCAAAATCCTGACCTTTAAAATACCGACAAGGTCAAAATACCAACATTTAAAATGTCGACAGGTCAAAAAGTCAATGAGTTTTTCATGATTTTTCATTGAAACCGATTTGTTAATACTGTACCAACCCAGTGGACCTGGAGGGGGAATATAATAGTGTGTCGAGCGCAGTGAGGCACCGTGCCCACATTATACGGTGTCCATGTCGACATACACAAAAACCACGCAAAACTTGTGTCAACTTTTTGACCTGTCGACATTTTAAATGTCGGGATTTTGACATTTTCGGTATTTTAAATGTCAGTATTTTGACTGTCTGTCAATTGTTGTCTGTGTTTTGGCCGTCGGGATTTTGATAGTAGGTATTTAATACTAAACCCATCTCAAGCACGTGGTTGGCTGACTATTTTCAAATGTAATTGGTCAATTCTGTTCTCAGTGTATAGGAGTTTGACCTGATGGGACCAGACTGTGTGCTGCAGTGATTGGCCAATCTGGTGTAAAACGACCAATCTGCCCATACACACATGTTATGAGTCTATATGTAATTACATATTCTTCAAACAAATATGACAAATTCGTTTTTGGGGAGTAATTGTGTTATAGAAAGTACCATCGTTTTGTTGATGTCTTTTAGCTGTCTCCTGGGTCAGATGACGAAGATGGCCATGACAGCTCAGGACGGGAAACACTTGGTCGTATTCAGTTCAGCGTTGGCTACAACTTCCAGGACTCCACTCTTACAGTTAAGATCATGAAGGCCCAGGAGTTGCCGGCCAAGGACTTCAGTGGAACCAGTGATCCATTTGTGAAGATTTATCTGCTGCCAGACAAAAAGCACAAGCTAGAGACCAAGGTGAAGAGGAAAAACCTCAACCCTCACTGGAACGAGACCTTCCTCTTTGAAGGTGAGACACTGGTGGTGGGAGGGAGCAGAGATTTAGGGGCTAATTCAGGATGGAAAGTAAATCGCGATTCAACCTGAGTTTTTGTGGTCGGCCCGCGGGCGCATGCGCAGCACCCGTACTGCGCATGCGCCCGCACTTTCCGTGGGGGGCGGCAGAAAATGCGATCGCCTCTGCCTGTCAGGGCAGGGGGGGGGGGGGGGGGGCGGTTAACGCTCCGTTTCCAGGGAGGAGTTTCAAGAGCGGAGCGCCACGAACGGTGGGCGGTGCGGCGCGAAGGGGTGTGTGTTGGGGGCATGATCGCAGCGGCTGCGTGATGTTACACGTAGCCGCCGTGATGCGTAAGATGGTGCCGGGTCTCCTGCGGCCGCAGCTAAGCTGCGCCAGCAGGAGGCATCAATAATTTTTACGATGAAGCAGAAATTGCAAGGTGATCACAATTTATGCTTCATCCAGGGGGGGGGGGGGGAGGCGCGCCGGTCAGCATGCTGGGCAACCTTGCCCAGCGATGGGCGGCCCCCATCATGCGATCCAAAGGATATCAAACTCTGCTGATTAGCAGAATTTGCTATCCTTGCTGAATTAGCCCGTTAGTGCATTTTTTGCTCCAGCTGGATTCTCAAGACTATGGGTCAGATATAGTACAAGTTCTCTAATACTAATTTTCTCCAAGAGGTTGATTCTGAGTCACACACAAAGTAGCAGCGGGTTTGAAATTGGATTACCATCGGGTTTGCGTCCTGCAGGTTTACTAAGCTCAAACCTGCTGAGAAACCACACTTTAGAATAGAGGAGAATAATGTTTGCCACCAAGGTTCCTCAAGGCACACTAACATTCCAGGTTTTAAGGATATCCCAGCTTGAGCACAGATGACCAAATCAAAATAACTTACTAATTTAGTCACTTGTGCCCAAGTATGGCTATTCTTAACACCTGGACTGTTTGTGTGCCTTGGGGACCGAGTTTGGGAAACATTGGAATAGAACATCTGATGTCTGTGTTTTTTCCATTATACGCATTGAATCCCCGGATTTACACAGTGGCAGGTGTTCTGCTACAGTCCCACTCAAATAAGTTACGTACCTCATTCAAGCGAGTTTGGAAATCATTGCACTGATTAATATCACCTGCGCAGGCTATTATAATGAAAAATCATTAAAGATAAAATAAACAAAAACACTGGGGGGATCCCGTGCAGTTTCATAACTAGTGCTGGTAGTGATAAATAGGGAAAAATTTGACACGGGGTCCCTCCTGTTACTCATTATCAGCACTAATCCTAAATGTAGTAGAAAAAAGGACTGTATTGTTGGTGCACAGAAGGAAGAGTGACCTGATACTCACATCTACCTATATATTCATAAAATGTAACTTTTATTATTATTGAATTAAAACAATGTGACAATAACTAACATACAGACTACAGGTATAGGCGAAACATAGAGGTTAAAATTTAGACACATACAAAACATACAGAAAGTGCATGAGAATAATAAATCATTTACTGATAATCAAACAAATCAATACACTGGTTTAAACCAAGAACAATAGGATATCTAATTGGGCACTAGAATAAACACGCGGACACACATTTTTAATCTTCAATCACATTTATTATTCTCATGCACTTTCTGTATGTTTTGTATGTGTCTAAATTTTTACCTCTATGTTTCACCTATACCTGTAGTCTGTGTGTTAGTTATTGTCACATTGTTTTAATTAAATAATAATAAAAGTTAAATTTTATGAATATATAGGTAGATGTGAGTATCTGTGCACCGACAATACAGTCCTTTTTTTCCCTTTTTGCTACTATACTTACCATAACTGTAGTTGGTAGCACCCCCACAATAAATGGTAAATACCACGATTTAATTGGGGTTATCTTGGAGCCTTAGTTCCACGTCTTTATTTAGAAAGTTGTGTGTGTGCAGATACAATTTCGCTTTCTAATCCTAAATGTCCAGGACTGGTTGCAAAATCACTGGATTCCCACTCTGGGGTTTTTTTTTTGGAGGGGGGGGGGGGGGGGGGGTGTCACTTTCTGTCACTTTCCACAGTACAAGCCTGCACAGATCTAAGGAATCTGTGTAGACTTGCAAACAATGGCTAGATTAGAACTACCTTTAGTAAATGTTCTAATTTAGCCAACGTCTGCCATACATGGCCTACTCCTCAACACGATGAAGGGTGCAGCAGCACATCTCAGATCAGAGGAAGAGAGGCATGGGTACATTGTGGCATATGCCGCAGATTAAACAGGACCTGAATCAGGCCCCCCATACGGAGCAGCACCGAACAGGACATGCCACCCAGGCTCTTCACTGTTTCATACCATTTATAAAAAGGTTTTTCTCTGGCCTTTATCTGTTTACTGGCACATAATGCAACTTATCAGTCAGCGAACAGCCTAGTTCTTCTCTGCTAGTTAATGCATTTTTATGTGTGTGTGGCCGCTAGCTGAATACTGGAACCCTTCGCTAGCAACACTAGGCTGTCAGTGATAAGGCGTAAAACCACCGCTTTAATGATAAATTGCAAAGAAACTGCATTCTACATTGCTGCGACATGCAGAGACACAGCGCACCCACTGACCCACCATTGATGAGTAGAGCCCTTAGAGTAAAATGCACAGCGATAAGTAAGAAAGTAGACAGGTGACATAATACACACAAAACACAAAACAGCTTTCAGGAATCATTCGAAAACAGCCTGTGCATCTCCCCCGTGTGTACGGGGCTTTATTACTTGTTTCTTGTCTATCCCCACCATCCCCTGGCCCTCATTATGGAAGTGGCAAGTCATTTTAGATGATCTGACTTGTGTATGTATTTACCAGTGGCAAATGCAAGTCAAATCTTTTAATCCTCAGAAGATCAGGTTCCTAAATTCCAAGTTAATTGCAATATTTGCTCTGCATATGTATATTTTTTTTCTAATATCCAGATATTCTTAAGTATGTGATTTCAAACCAGTTTGAAACCACATACTTAAGAATACATAAGTCTTGTAGAAAGATAAAGTGGAGAGAGATAAAGTAGCAATCAGCGTCTGTAATTTTTCTAGTACAGCCTGTAAAATGACAGAAGCAGATCGATTGGTACTTTATCTCTCTCCACTATATTTCTCTCCAAGGTTTGATACACCTCCCCCAGTGTAAACCAATCTCATGTTGTTACTGACCTTAGTACCAGATAACACATACTTGTACTCCCAGGCAGGGGTACTAACACGTTATAATCCCCTCTGGAGCACGTTATTGTACCGGATCTTCTCCTTTAGAAGCCATTACCAACTATACATTATTAATGGCTCTGAGAGGCAGCAACACGTTACCTTTCACCTCTTATTTCAGTATTACTATAAATGATCACCATTACAAGATCTACTCTTATGATGCACAGAAAGGCAGCTGTCTCAGGGATCAGGCTTATAGAAGACCAATACAGGAAAAGTACAATATACTAATTTATCTGGTGCAAAAAAAGGTGGCAATTTTTTTTGATTAGTGTGACATAATTTGCCCTATATTGTATACACTAATTATATACTGTACAGTACAAATAGCCACTTCTGGATCAAACCTGATAGTGACAGGAGAGGAAATGCAGATGCCACTAAGGGGGTGTGGCTGGTGTTACCACGTCATTAGGCCATGCCCTCCACTGTGGCAAAATGCCACAGACCATGTTCAGTATTATCTCCTCATCCTGTCCACTTCACTAGGAAGTAGGTGGGATACTTGATGATCTACCTACTCTTCTGGGAGTCTGGGGAAGTCTCCCACACCTTTCCGATAGAGTAGGTAAGTGTGAAATAGACACATTGGCCCTCATTCCGAGTTGTTCGCTCGCAAGCTGCTTTTAGCAGCTTTGCACACGCTAAGCCGCCGCCTACTGGGAGTGAATCTTAGCTTATCAAAATTGCGAATGAAAGATTAGCAGAATTGCGAATAGACACTTCTTAGCAGTTTCTGAGTAGCTCCACACTTACTCGGCAACTGCGATCAGTTCAGTCAGTTTCGTTCCTGGTTTGACATCACAAACACACCCAGCGTTCGCCCAGACACTCCTCCGTTTCTCCAGCCACTCCCGCGTTTTTCCCAGAAACGGTAGCGTTTTTTCACACACTCCCATAAAACGGCCAGTTTCCGCCCAGAAACACCCACTTCCTGTCAATCACATTACGATCACCAGAACGAAGAAAAAAACCTCGTAATGCCGTGAGTAAAAAACCTAACTGCATAGCAAATTTACTTGGCGCAGTCGCACTGCGGACATTGCGCATGCGCATTAGCGACTAATCGCTCCGTTGCGAGTAAAAAAAAATAACGAGCGAACAACTCGGAATGACCCCCATTGTCACATGAAAATATTTTACAAGCAATTTAGGGCCACACTGTTATTCTGTTTTCCAGGGCCACATTTTGTTCTAGTCCTGGACACACAAGCATATACAGAAAGTAATACTAAGCCCCTCTTGTTTTGCAGGATTCCCATATGAGAAAGTGGTGCAGAGAGTCCTGTATCTCCAAGTCTTGGACTATGATCGATTTAGCCGTAATGACCCGATCGGAGAGGTGTCAATTCCACTTAACAAGATAGACCTGACACAGATGCAGACGTTCTGGAAGGAGCTGAAACCGTGCAGCGATGGCAGTGTAAGAGGCATCAATATCCATGTGTTTTCTGCCTATAGCGCATATAAAAAGTCACTGCTTACCCACCTTAATGTGACCTCTAAACCAAATTTCTCTAACGTCCTAGTGGATGCTGGGGACTCCGTAAGGACCATGGGGAATAGACGGGCTCCGCAGGAGACTGGGCACTCTAAGAAAGATTTAGTACTACTGGTGTGCACTGGCTCCTCCCTCTATGCCCCTCCTCCAGACCTCAGTTAGAATCTGTGCCCGGACAGAGCTGGGTGCATTTTAGTGAGCTCTCCTGAGCTTGCTAATAAGAAACAGACTCTCTGCTACGTGGGACTGAGGGGAGAGAAGCAAACCTACTAACTGCGGCTAGGTTGCGCTTCTTAGGCTACTGGACACCATTAGCTCCAGAGGGATCGAACACAGGACCTGACCTTGTCGTCCGTTCCCGGAGCTGCGCCGCCGTCCCCCTCGCAGAGCCAGAAGTCAGACGCCGGCGGGTTGAAGAAAGAAGACGTCAAAATCGGCGGCAGAAGACTCCTGTCTTCATATGAGGTAGCGCACAGCACTGCAGCTGTGCGCCATTGCACCCACACTAACCCACACACTCCGGTCACTGTAGGGTGCAGGGCGCAGGGGGGGGCGCCCTGGGCAGCAATTAGATACCTCCTGGCAAAAGCAGCATATATACAGTTGGACACTGTTATATGCATGAGCCCCCGCCATTAATTTTACACAAAATCGCGGGACAGAAGCCCGCCGCTGAGGGGGCGGGGCCTTCTTCCTCAGCACTCACCAGCGCCATTTTCTCTCCACAGCTCCGCTGAGAGGAAGCTCCCCAGGCTCTCCCCTGCAGACTCACGGTAGAAAGGGTAAAAAGAGAGGGGGGGCACATAAATTTAGCGCATTTAATATATATACAGCAGCTACTGGGTAAACACTAAGTTACTGTGTGATTCCTGGGTCATATAGCGCTGGGGTGTGTGCTGGCATACTCTCTCTCTGTCTCTCCAAAAGGCCTTGTGGGGGTCCTGTCCTCATATAGAGCATCCCCTGTGTGTGTGGTGTGTCGGTACGCATGTGTCGACATGTTTGACGAAGAGGGCTATGTGGAGGCAGAGCAAGTACAGATGAATGACGTGTCTCCGCCGACGGCGCCGACACCTGATTGGATGGATATGTGGAAGGTGTTAAATGATAATGTAAACTCCTTACATAAAAGGTTGGATAAAGCTGATGCCTTGGGACAGACGGGGTCTCAGCCCATGCCTGATCCTACAGTGCAGAGGCCGTCAGGGTCTCAGAAGCGCCCACTATCCAAAATGGTTGACACAGATATCGACACGGATTCTGACTCCAGTGTCGATGACGATGATGCAAAATTGCAGCCTAAAATGGCAAAAGCCATCCGCTACATGATTATAGCAATGAAGGATGTATTGCACATATCAGAGGTAAACCCTGTCCCTGACAAGAGGGTTTATATGTTTGGGGGGAAAAAGCAAGAGGTGACTTTTCCCCCTTCACATGAGTTAAATGAATTATGTGAAAAAGCGTGGGATTCCCCCGATAAGAAAGTGCTGATTTCCAAAAGGTTACTTATGGCGTACCCTTTCCCGCCAACGGACAGGATGCGCTGGGAATCCTCCCCTAGGGTAGATAAAGCTCTGACACGCTATCTAAAAAGGTGGCCCTGCCGTCACAGGATACGGCCGCCCTAAAGGATCCTGCAGATAGGAAGCAGGAAAGTATCCTGAAGTCTGTTTATACACACTCAGGTACTATACTGAGGCCGGCAATTGCGTCGGCCTGGATGTGTAGTGCTGTAGCAGCATGGACAGATAATCTGTCTGAGGAAATGGATACCTTAGACAAGGATACCATTTTACTGACCCTGGGGCATATAAAAGACGCTGTCCTATATATGAGGGATGCCCAGAGGGACATTTGCCTACTGGGCTCTAGAATAAATGCAATGTCAATTTCTGCCAGAAGGGTCCTGTGGACTCGGCAATGGACAGGTGATGCCGACTCCAAAAAGCACATGGATGTGTTACCTTACAAGGGTGAGGAATTGTTTGGGGACGGTCTCTCGGACCTAGTTTCCACAGCTACGGCTGGGAAGTCAAACTTTTTGCCATATATTCCCTCACAGCCTAAGAAAGCCCCGTATTACCAAATGCAGTCCTTTCGATCACAGAGAAGCAAGAAGGTCAGAGGTGCGTCCTTTCTTGCCAGAGGCAGGGGTAGAGGAAAGAAGCTGCACCATACAGCTAGTTCCCAGGAACAGAAGTCCTCTCCGGCTTCCACTAAATCTACCGCATTACGCTGGGGCTCCATAGGAGCAAGGAGCGGTGGGGGCGCGTCTCCGAAATTTCAGCCACCAGTGGGTTCGCTCACAGGTGGATCCCTGGGCTATACAGATTGTGTCTCAGGGATACAAGCTGGAATTCGAAGTGATGCCCCCTCACCGTTACCTCAAATCGGCCCTGCCAGCTTCCCCCATAGAAAGGGAAGTAGTGTTAGCGGCAATTCACAAGTTATATCTCCAGCAGGTGGTGGTAAAGGTTTCCCTCCTTCAACAAGGAAGAGGATACTATTCCACAATGTTTGTGGTACCGAAACCGGACGGTTCGGTCAGACCCATATTGAATTTAAAATCCCTGAACATTTATCTGAAAAGATTCAAGTTCAAAATGGAATCGCTCAGAGCGGTCATTGCAAGCCTGGAAGAGGGGGATTTTATGGTGTCTCTGGACATCAAGGATGCTTACTTGCATGTCCCCATTTATCCACCTCATCAGGAGTACCTCAGATTTGTGGTACAGGACTGTCATTACCAATTTCAGACGTTGCCGTTTGGGCTCTCCACGGCATCGAGAATATTTACCAAGGTAATGGCAGAAATGATGGTGCTCCTTCGAAAGCAAGGAGTCACAATTATCCCATACTTGGACGATCTCCTCATAAAGGCGAGGTCCAGAGAGCAGTTGCTGATCAGCGTAGCACACTCTCAGGAAGTGTTGCAACAGCATAGCTGAATTCTGAATATTCCAAAGTCGCAGCTGATTCCTACTACGCGTCTGCCTTTTCTGGGCATGATTCTGGACACGGACCAGAAGAAGGTGTTTCTCCCAGCGGAGAAGGCTCAAGAGCTCGTGACTCTAGTCAGAGACCTCTTAAAACCGAAACAGGTGTCGGTGCATCGCTGCACGCGAGTCCTGGGAAAGATGGTGGCATCATACGAAGCCATTCCCTTCGGCAGGTTCCATGCGAGGATCTTTCAGTGGGATCTGTTGGACAAGTGGTCCGGATCGCATCTTCAGATGCATCGGCTGATCACCCTGTCCCCGAGGGCCAGGGTGTCTCTTCTGTGGTGGCTGCAGAGTGCTCACCTTCTCGAGGGCAGCAGGTTCGGCATACAGGACTGGGTCCTGGTGACCACGGATGCGAGCCTCCGAGGTTGGGGGGCAGGCACTCAGGGAAGAAACTTCCAAGGGTTGTGGACAAGTCAGGAGGCTTGTCTGCACATAAATATCCTGGAACTAAGGGCCATATACAACGCCCTGAGTCAAGCGGAGCCTCTGCTTCGCAACCAACCGGTGCTGATTCAGTCGGACAACATCACCGCAGTGGCTCATGTAAACCGCCAGGGCGGCACAAGAAGCAGAGTGGCGATGGCAGAAGCCACCAGGATTCTTCGTTGGGCGGAGAATCACGTGCAAGCACTGTCAGCAGTGTTCATTCCGGGAGTGGACAACTGGGAAGCAGACTTCCTCAGCAGGCACGACCTCCACCCGGGAGAGTGGGGACTTCATCAAGAAGTCTTCACTCAGATTACAAATCGATGGGAACTGCCACAGGTGGACATGATGGCGTCCCGTCTCAAC
Organism: Pseudophryne corroboree; assembly: GCF_028390025.1. NCBI lineage: Eukaryota > Metazoa > Chordata > Amphibia > Anura > Myobatrachidae > Pseudophryne > Pseudophryne corroboree. Next base: position 100,600,671 of record NC_086454.1, on the reverse strand, counting down.
AAAAAGCTACAAAGGTATTGCGCCAGGTCAAGAGACCCTCAGGCGATAGCTGTGGACGCCCTGGTAACACCGTGGGTGTTCCAGTCGGTCTATGTGTTTCCTCCTCTTCCTCTCATACCCAAGGTGCTGAGAATCGTAAGAAAAAGAGGACTGAGAACAATACTTATGGTTCCCGATTGGCCAAGAAGGACTTGGTATCCGGAACTGCTAGAAATGCTCACAGAGGACCCATGGCCTCTGCCTCTCAGACAGGACCTGTTGCAACAGGGGCCCTGTCTGTTCCAAGACTTACCGCGGCTGCGTTTGACGGCATGGTGGTTGAAATCACGATCCTAGCGTAAAAAGGCATTCCGGATTAAGTTATTCCTACGCTGATAAAGGCTAGGAAGGACGTGACAGCAAAACACTGTCACCGTATATGGCGAAAATATGTTGCCTGGTGTGAGGCCAGGAAGGCCCCTACAGAGGAATTCCAGCTGGGCCGGTTCCTGCACTTCCTACAGTCTGGAGTGACTATGGGCCTGAAGTTGGGGTCCATAAAGGTCCAGATTTCGGCCCTATCCATTTTCTTTCAAAAGGAACTGGCTTCTCTTCCTGAAGTTCAGACGTTTGTTAAGGGAGTGCTGCATATTTAGCCCCCTTTTGTGCCACCAGTGGCACCTTGGGATCTCAACGTGGTGTTGGGTTTCCTGAAATCCCACTGTTTGAGCCACTTAAGACCGTGGAGCTAAAGTATCTCACGTGGAAGGTGGTCATGCTATTGGCCTTAGCTTCGGCTAGGCGTGTGTCAGAATTGGCGGCTTTGTCATGTAAAAGCCCCTATCTGGTTTTCCATATGGACAGGGCAGAATTACGGACTCGTCCGCAATTTCTGCCGAAGGTGGTGTCATCTTTTCATTTGAACCAACCTATTGTGGTGCCTGCAGCTACTCGTGACTTGGAGGATTCCAAGTTGCTTGATGTAGTCAGGGCTTTGAAGATCTATGTAGCCAGGACGGCTGGAGTCAGGAAGACTGACTCGCTGTTTATCCTGTATGCATCCAACAAGCTGGGTGCTCCTGCTTCAAAGCAAACTATTGCTCGCTGGATCTGTAGCACGATTCAGCAGGCTCATTCTGCGGCTGGATTGCCGCATCCAAAATCAGTGAAAGCCCATTCCACAAGGAAAGTGGGCTCTTCTTGGGCGGCTGCCCGAGGGGTCTCGGCATTACAGCTTTGCCGAGCAGCTACTTGGTCGGGTTCAAACACATTTGCTAAGTTCTACAAGTTTGATACCCTGGCTGAGGAGGACCATGTGTTTGCCAATTCGGTGCTGCAGAGTCATCCGCACTTTCCCGCCCGTTTGGGAGCTTTGGTATAATCCCCACGGTCCTTACGGAGTCCCCAGTATCCACTAGGACGTTAGAGAAAATAAGATTTTACTCACCGGTAAATCTATTTCTCGCAGTCCGTAGTGGATGCTGGGCGCCCATCCCAAGTGCGGACTTCTTCTGCAATACGTGTATATAGTTATTGCTTAATAAAGGGTTACGTTATGTTGGCATCCATTGTTGATGCTCTGTTGTTGTTCATACTGTTGGCTGGGTAAGTTATCACAAGTTATACGGTGTGATTGGTGTGGCTGGTATGAGTCTTACCCTGGATTCCAAAATCCTTTCCTTGTAATGTCAGCTCTACCGGGCACAGTTTCCTTAACTGAGGTCTGGAGGAGGGGCATAGAGGGAGGAGCCAGTGCACACCAGTAGTACTAAATCTTTCTTAGAGTGCCCAGTCTCCTGCGGAGCCCGTCTATTCCCCATGGTCCTTACGGAGTCCACAGCATCCACTACGGACTACGAGAAATAGATTTACCGGTGAGTAAAATCTTAATATCAAATCACATTCCAAATCACGTTCAAAGGTAATTAGCATACACCTGCCAAAAATGAAAGTGATATTGATTAACCCAAATAACGATCAGCTGTTCCTATAGGACTTCCATGCAGTTTTCTTGGTTTCATCTTACAGCGGTAGCATGGGCATCAAACCGTTTCCAAAACATCTATGGGTTCTCACTGTTGAATGACACCAATCAGGAGAAGAATATAAAAGAAGTTCAAAGGCATTATGTACTTTGGAATACTGTGGAGAACATGCGGCACAAAAGGGCCGTTAGGGTGATTACAAGGATGCCTGCGGCAGCATTAATTGCTGCAGAAATTTCTTCCACTAACTGGCCACTCCCTGTATGTGACAGCAAACCCTTTGGGGGGAATTCAATTGTTTGAAAAGTCAAAAAACAGACACCCAATTTTTTCAAACAATTGAATACCCCCTTTATGTATCATAGGTCTGGCTAATGGGATACAGTAACTGGCCAATTCTCACAACAAAACCCCCAAAACAAACAAAAACATCTTGTCCCATTTAGATTTTGCAAAAAACAAACAAACAGACAAATAAAACATTCAGTTAGCCCAAACCATGAGGGAATATGCCTCATGTTCCTGAGACCAGGGCTGGACTTTTTGGATTCAATTCTCACATATATGTTTGGCACAAGGACAACATAGCTCATCACCCAAAGATCATCATACCTACTGTGAAGCATGAGCCACCATGCCTTGGGCTATTTTTTCATGTAACCTCCTGGGGTATATTTACTAAAGTTCAATTTGAGTTTTTAGGGATTTGACATTAGATTTCCATTCGATTTCCATTCAGTTTTGATTGAAGAGATTTACTAAAGGTAGAATTGAATGTCAAATCGAATCTAAAATTGAATGCAACTCAAATTCCACTTAAAATCAAATTTCTGAAAAAAAATAAAATTATATTTTCCCATATTTAAATATAGGATCCCCTAATTTATGTAAATTTGATTTGCATATAGATTTCTAATCGAACTGTAAATTGAACTTCAAATCCCCAAATGAATTGAATCTTGTTATACATTCGATTTGTGCCTCTGAACACCATTCTATTGGTAAGAAATTGATTGTGATACATTTTAAAGTACCCAAAAGCATGTGGAACAGTGTAGGAATAATGGCTGTCCAAGATTATGGTACGTTGTGCACCTACCTGCAGCATGCAAATCACCACCTGACTGAGAGAACCCAGAAGTATTAATCAGAGCAACATCAGCAGCTTCATTAGTTGAATACTGCACATGTTTATACAAATAGGCATCATACCTAGTCCAGGAATGTGCAATAGATAGCAGCATAGCACAATATCTGACACTTTTGTCAGTTGATTCAATGAAACTTAAATTAATGAGTGTTGTAACTGGCTATCCTGGTTCGTGCCATGATGCCTACATCCTCATTCCCTGCCTGCAAAATTTGAGGTGAGTCACATGTCAGGGCGGTGGTTGTTGGTGAGTTACCTATATGTGTTAACATAGCAGCTAATAGTGCTTGTTACTATATTGTTGTAATCCAAACCCCCCCCCCCCCCCCCCCACCCCCGCCCGCTACAAGAGGTGATTTAGGCTATGGCTGTTGCTATTGGCTTCTGACTCCGTTGTCAAATCATCAAACTCCTGCTGAGCATAAGTATAAAGAGGCACATATAGCCACCCAATCCATGACATACTGCAATTTTGGACTATTAAAAATAAAAACAAGGTTGATAATTCGGGCAGCATATTATTATATCATTTGGCAAAAGTGTTTGATTTTGTGCTCTGCTGCTGTCTATTGCATAATCGTTTATAAAATAAACCACTCCCCCAGATTAGTAATAAACAGGGAGCAGGCAGAGGTTTTGTTACCAACAACTGACTATGGGGATAATTCCAAGTTGATCGCAGCAGGATTTTTTTTAGCAATTGGGCAAAACCATGTGCACTGCAGGGAAGGCAGATATAACATGTGCAGAAAGAGTTAGATTTGGGTGGGTTATTTTATTTCTGTGCAGGGTAAATCCTGGCTGCTTTATTTTTACACTGCAAATTAGATTGCAGATTGAACACACCCAACCCAAATCTAACTCTCTCTGCACATGTTAAATCTGCCTCCCCTGCAGTGCACATGGTTTTGCCCAATTGCTGACAAAATTCCTGCTGCGATCAACTTGGAATTACCGCCTATGTGAGCACAGAAAGTGGAAGGCAGACAGCAAGACAGATTAGGGCTAATCTTATTGCCAACTATTTCAGCTGTAATTGTTTTTTTTTTTATATATACTGTATATAAAAAGAAAAATTTAATCATCAGTTTTATTTTTATGTATAAAACAGTGTAAATAGAGAGCTTCCCCATAGGAAGCAATGAGGAAGTTCTGTATGATTTTTCATTCGATTTTGCTGGGTATGTTAATGGGGATTTGAGGTACGATTTTGTAAGGGATTTTATAATCTCAACATCAAATCCCCTCTAAAATTCAATGAAAATCTAATACAATTTTAACATCTAATGTATAATCGTCTTTTTAGTAAATGAGGGATTTTTTAAGGGATTTTTCAATTTCAATAGAATCGATTTCAGTCGATTTTTTGGATTTATAAAAATGAGTCCTAAATCGAACTTTAGTAAATATACCCCCTAGTTTCTGTCATAAAGCTGAAAATGAAGAGGTATTTCACCGGGTATGATAGTAAATCCCAGGGTTTGGGATTCCGCTGGTCACATGACTGACCGTGGCATCCTGATTTTTAAAATGCAGACAGGTGTCGTGGTAATTAATTTTAATATTAAAATGATATGCAGCATGACTATATTCTGTGTGTGACCACAAATGTATCTGCACACAAAATGCTGCGCTACAGTGTTTTCCCGGAAACACTGTAACATTCCATGTCATATGCAGATACAGACGTGGTTGCACACAGAATATAGGCATGCCACATATCATTGTAATCAGCAGAGTCTGTTTTGTGACTTATTTACACAGTGATGCGAATAAGACGCATATTCGGCAAAAAAACACTAACGGACACTAACGGAGTTGCACAGGACCTGTCCGCTCACTCACGCTAGGCATCTCCCACTGTGTGGCATATTGAGGCAAGATTTATGAGGACACGTGTAGTTCCCGGTAGCTAATTCTATCTACAAATGGCATTAGCCAAGGATGTAGTTATGTGACCGGCTGTCACAACACCTCCCCCTACATCCCGCGCCCTGAAAATCCTGACAATCGGCCCATGACACCCATACATTGAAAATAGAACTTGTTGCGCCACCGAGCCTGCAGCGTGGTGAACCCAGCTCTTGTTGCGCTCGCAAGCCGCCACCCGACGGCATACCAACCGCCGGTTACGCATACCCAAGCCATTAGCCATTGTAACCTGTGGGATGCAAATCACAAAATTTACTGGGAGAGGGACCCGTAGCATTCCTTCCCAGCAAGCGCCACTCGCACATGTGTGTTCTAATGACAACAGATGGGCAATAACATGGCCAGCCACCAAACCAGGAAGTAAAGTGATCATATTAGCCCCTGCTCCTGCATTTCATGTCTAATATATTTCGATGAACCTTAGGGCCTAATTCAGACCTAATCGCTGGGCAGCGATTTTTGCAGTCCTGCGATCAGATAGTCGTCGCCTACTGGGGGAGTGTTTTCTCGCTGTGCAAGTGTGCGATTGCATGTGTAGCACAGCTGTACAAACTGATTTTGTGCAGTCTCTGCGCGGCCCAGGACTTACTCTTCCTGTGCGATAGAATCCTGATAATCGAGGCCAGAACTGACATCAGACACCCTCCCTGAAAACGCCTGACACACTATAAGACTTTTACTGGGTGTGAACTGGCTCCTCCCTCTATGCCCCTCCTCCAGGCCTCAGTTAGATTCTGTGCCCAGGAGAGACTGGACACACACTAGGGGAGCTCTACTGAGTTCTCTGGAAAAGACTTTGTTAGGTTTTTTATTTTCAGAGAGACCTGCTGGCTACAGGCTCTCTGCTTTGTGGGACTGAGGGGAGAGAAGTCAGACCTACTTCTGCATAGTTAAGGGCTCTGCTTCTTAGGCTACTGGACACCACTAGCTCCAGAGGGTTCGATCACTTGGTGCGCCTAGCTGCTTGTTCCCGGAGCCGCGCCGTCAACCCCCTCACAGAAGCCAGAAGAAAGAAGCCGGGTGAGTATGCAGAAGGCAGAAGACTTCAGTGACGGCAGAAGACTTCAGTAACGGAGGTACAGCGCAGCGGTCGCGCTGCGCTCCATGCTCCCACACACACACCAACGGCACTCACAGGGTGCAGGGTGCTGGGGGGGTGAGCGCCCTGGGCAGCAAGTTACAGAGGTTGTCTAACTGGCAAAACGCATATTAGGTGCCTGGGCACTATGTATGAGACCCCCGCCAGTATAATAATTTAAATTTAAGCGGGACTACAGCGCCCCGTGAAGGGGCGGGGCTTAGACGCACAGCTTACCAGCGCCATTTTATCTCTTCACAGTGCATGCAGAGACGCTGGCCCGTACCTCCACTCTCCTTACAAGTACTGGGAGCAAAACGGGGGGGCACAGTCAATTGGCATATAATACAGCGCAAATTATCATATATTATTGTTTTTAGTAGTATACTCCCTCTGTGTTCTCTCTACAGGCTTCCCTGTGGGTCTGTCCCCTTTTGCCAGTGTGAGTGTGGGTGTGTCGGTACCGTGTGTCGACATGTCTGAGGCTGAGTGTTCCTCCCCGGAGGAAGTTACGGGGGAGCAGAGAAGGATTTGGGAGTGGCTCTGTCAGCACAGCCGACTGCTGATTGGGTGAATATGTTGAGTACACTGAATGCAAATGTGGCGTTATTATCTAAGAGGCTGGATAAATCTGATTCTCAGACACAAACGTGGAGAAAATCCATGGAGGACGCCTTGTCTCAGGTACAGGCCTCCTCAGGGTCACAGAAACGTTCCTTTACCCAGATGGCAGATACAGATACCGACACAGACTCTGATTCCAGTGTTGACTTTAGTGAAGCCACTTTACATCCAAAATTGGTAAAGAGTATTCAGTACATGATTGTGGATATTAAAGATGTTTTACATATCTCTGAGGAACCTCCTGTTCCAGATACAAGGGTTTGTTTATTTAAAGGGAAAAAGCCTGAGGTGAAGTTTCCCCCCTCTCATGAACTGAACGCTCTTTGTGAAAAGGCTTGGGAGTCACCTGACAAAAGGTGGCAGATTCCCAAGAGAATTTTTATGGCATATCCTTTCTCCTTTGACGACAGGGAGAAGTAGGAGTCATCTCTCAACGTGGACAAGGCTCTGTCCCGACTGTCCAAAAAAGTGGCGCTTCCGTCTCCTGACACGGCTGCCCTCAAGGATCCTGCGGATCGCAAGCAGGAAACGACATTAAAGGCCATTAATGTCACTACGGGTGCACTCCTCAGGCCTGCCGTGGCGTCGGCATGGGTGAGTAGTGCTATTGCTAAGTGGGCTGATAATTTGGCATCTGACATGGATACCCTTGATAAGGATAACATTCTTTTGACTCTTGGTTATATCAGGGACGCTGCAGCCTACCTAAAGGATGCGGCGAGGGATATTGGCCTCTTGGGATCAAGGGCCAATGCCATGGCAGTCTCGGCCAGGAGGGCGCTGTGGATTCATCAATGGAATGCTGATGCCGACTCCAAGAAAGCTATGGAAGCTCTCCCTTTTAAAGGTAGTGTCTTGTTTGGTGACGGCCTCGCTGACCTGGTGTAAGTCATCTTTTTTTCCTTATGTTCCCGCACAACAGAAAAAGGCGCCCTTTTATTTATTAGTCCTTTTGGCCTAATAAATACAAAATAGGAAGGGGCTCGTCCTTCCTCGCTTCAAAAGGTAGAGGAAGGGGGAAAAGGTTGCCTGCTGTGTCTGGCGCCCAGGACCAAAAGTCCTCCCCCGCCTCTGCCAAGTCCACCGCATGACACTGGGGCTCCCCTACGGGAGTCCGTGCCGGTGGGGGGCCGTCTCCGAATCTTCAGTCAGGTCTGGTTTCAATCGGGCCTAGATCCTTGGGTCTTAGACCTAGTGTCCCAGGGGTACAAGCTGGAGTTTCAGGAGATGCCCCCCGCCGATTTTTCAAATCAGCCTTGCCAGTTTCTATTCCAGAAAGGGAAGTAGTAAAAGCTGCGATACAAAAGCTGTGTCAACAGAGGGTCATTGTCCCGGTTCCCTTGTCCCAACGGGGGGAAGGGTTCTATTCGAGCCTCTTTGTCGTGCCAAAGCCGGACGGCTCGGTCAGACCGATCCTGAACCTAAAATCCCTCAATCCGTACTTGAACACTTTCAAGTTCAAGATGGAATCTCTTCGAGCTGTGATCTCCAGCCTAGAAGGGGGGGATTTTATGGCGTCAGTCTACATAAAAAATGCCTACTTACACGTCCCGATATATCCTCCTCATCAGGCCTTCCTGAGATTTTCGGTGCAGGATTGTCATTACCAATTTCAGACGTTGCCATTTGGGCTTTCCACGGCCCCGAGGGTCTTCACCAAAGTGATGGAGGAAATGATGGTACTCCTACGCAAGCAAGGTGTCACAATTATCCCGTACTTGGACGATCTCCTGATAAAGGCGAGATCAAGAGAGCAGTTGCTAAGAAATGTGGAACTTTCCCTGACGTTTCTGCAACATCATGGTTGGATTCTAAATTTGCCAAAGTCTCAGTTGATACCGACAACTCGGCTGCCCTTCTTGGGCATGATCCTAGACACGGAACTACAGAGAGTGTTTCTTCCGGCGGAAAAAGCTTTGGAAATCTAGACCATGGTCAAGGAGATTCTGAAACCGGCAAGAGTGTCGATTCATCAATGCACTCGAGTGCTAGGGAAGATGGTTGCGGCTTACAAAGACATTCCGTTTGGCAGGTTTCATGCCCGGGTGTTTCAGTGGGACCTGCTGAACAAATGGTCCAGGTCTCACCTGCACATGCACCGGAAAATAAGTCTATCTTCCAGGACCAGAATTTCTCTCCTGTGGTGGCTGTAAAGTTCTCACCTTCTAGAGGTCAGCAGGTTTGGGTCCTGCTGACCACAGATGCAAGTCTCCGAGGCTGGGGTGCAGTCACACAAGGAAGAAGTTTCCAGGGAAAATGGTCAAGCCAGGAATCTTGTCTCCACATAAATATTCTGGAGTTAAGAGTTATTTACAACGGTCTTCTGCAAGCGAAAAACCTTATTCAAGGTCTACCTGTTCTGATTAATTGGGACAACGTAACAGCGGTGGCGTACGTAAACCACCAGGGCGGAACAAAGAGCAGAGCGGCAATGGCGGAGGCCACAAGAGTTCTCCGCTGGGAGGAACAGCACGTGAACGCTCTGTCAGCAGTCTTCCTTCCGGACGTGGACAACTGGGAAGCAGACTTCCTCAGCAGACACGCTCTCCATCCAGGAGAGTGGGCCCTTCATCAAGAGGTATTTGCAGAAGTGACAAGGCGTTTGGGAATTCCTCAAATAGACATGATGGCGTCTCGCCTCAACAGGAAGCTTCCGAGTTTATTGTTCCAGGTCAAGGGACCCCCAAGCCAGTGCAGTGGACGCCCTGGTAACTCCGTGGGTGTTTCAGTCGGTGTATGTGTTCCCTCCACTTCCTCTCATTCCAAGAGTGTTGAGGATCATAAGACGAACAAGGGTTCAGGCAATACTAGTCGTTCCAGATTAGCCACGGAGGGCCTGGTATCCGGATCTTCAGGAATTGCTCATAGAAGATCCTTGGCCGCTTCCTCTCAGAGAGGACCTGTTACTGCAGGCGCCATGCGTATTTCTGGACTTACCGCGGCTGCGTTTGACGGCGTGGAGGTTGAACGCCAAATCCTAGCTCGTAAAGATATTCCCGGGGAAGTCATCCCCACTCTCCTTAAGGCTAGAAAGAGGTCACGGCGAAGCATTATCACCGTATTTGGAGAAAATATGTGTCGTGGTGTGAAGCCAAAACAGCTCCTGCGGAGGAATTTCACTTGGGTCGTTTCCTCCATTTTTTGCAGGCAGGCGTGGATGCAGGCCTGAAATTGGGTTCCATCAAAGTGCAGATTTCGGCTTTATCTATTTTCTTTCAAAAAGAATTGTCCGCCCTTCCTGAAGTTCAGACTTTCGTGAAGAGAGTGCTGCATATCCATCCTCCGTTTGTGCCACCCGTGGCACCGTGGGATCTTGAAGTGGTGTTACAATTTCTTATGTCTCACTGGTTTGAACCTTTGCGAAAGGTTAAGTTAAAGTTTCTCACTTGGAAAGTGGTCATGCTTTTGGCCATAAAATAAATATATATATCTTTGGTAAACTAGAAGCAAAGATAAGGAGCGAGTGCTTTTGGCCATGGCGTCTGCCAGACGAGTGTCAGAATTGGCGGCTTTGTCTCACAAGAGCCCATATTTGATTTTTCATGTGGATAGAGCGGAATTGAGGACTCGCCAACAATTTCTGCCGAAGGTGGTTTCTTCGTTTCACATAAATCAACCTATTGTGGTACCTGTGGCTACGGATGCTGTGGCGGTGCCAAAATCTCTTGAGCTTTAAAAATTTATGTCGCCAGAACGGCTCTTGTTAGGAAAATGGAGGCTCTGTTTGTCCTGTATGCTTCCAACAAGATTGGAAATCCTGCTTCCAAGCAGACTATTGCACGCTGGATTTGTAATACGATTCAGCACGCTCATTCTTCGGCTGGGTTGCCGTTGCCGAAGTCAGTAAAGGCCCATTCTACCAGGAAGGTGGGCTCATCTTGGGCGGCTGCCCGAGGGGTCTCGGCGCTTCAACTTTGCCGAGCAGCTACATGGTCGGGTTCAAACACTTTTGCTAAGTTCTACAAGTTTGATACCCTAGCTGATGAGGACCTCATGTTTGCTCAGTCGGTGCTGCAGAGTTGTCCGCACTCTCCCGCCCGGTCTGGAGCTTTGGTATAGACCCCATGGTCCTTTTGGAGTCCCCAGCATCCTCTAGGATGTAAGAGAAAATAGGATTTTAATACCTACCGGTAAATCCTTTTCTCCTAGTCCGTAGAGGATGCTGGGCGCCCATCCCAGTGCGGACTGTTACTTGCAGTTGTATTGTTGGTTGTTGTTTTCGGTTACACGACGGTTGTGTATTGGTTATGTTCAGCTTGTTGCTGTTGTTTCGTTCATACTGTTATCTGGTCTTCCTGCTACTCCAGTTATACGGTGTGATTGTGGTGTGAGCTGGTATGTATCTCACCCTTAGTTTAACAAAAATCCTTTTCCTCGAAATGTACGTCTCCCCTGGGCACAGTTCCTATAACTGAGGTCTGGAGGAGGGGCATAGAGGGAGGAGCCAGTTCACACCCAGTAAAAGTCTTATAGTGTGCCCATGTCTCCTGCGGATCCCGTCTATACCCCATGGTCCTTTTGGAGTCCCCAGCATCCTCTACGGACTAGGAGAAAAGGAATTACCGGTAGGTATTAAAATCCTATTTTTTCGCACCATCCCGTCACTACGCGCCGATACCTGTTGCTGTTGTGTGGCGTAATTGCGCATTGCAGTGCATATACGCATGTGCAGTTAGGACCTTATCGCACGCTGTGCAAAAAAATGCACAGCAGCGATCAGATCTGAGTGACCCCCTTAATTTCTTATTTCTGCGGTAAAAGTGATATGAAGTAATTATTAAGTCAAAAAGCTGGTAATTAATAAATATGCCCCTAAATGCATCCAGTGACTTGGCAGGTCATTGATGCGTCTTGACGATTAAGTGATCCTCCCCTGCCTCAACGCTTCGTAGCTGATCGGAGGATCCACTGAGCACCGGGAAGTAACACTTTGTATTTTATTTTATTTGGCTATTCCTACTTGAATAACAGTAATTATTCTGCACCAAAGCAGTGAGTGTGGAATGGAACAGCTGAGGCTTATATGCACTAATAAAGGCTGGACATGGGGATGACATAAATTAAAATTGTATTGAAATAAGACAGCTTTCTGAGCGTTGTATAGGTGAAGCAGATCATGGAGATTAAAAAAGTAATAAAGGATTATTCCTAGTTACGGCAATGTCAGGTGAGGGATTTGTAGTAGAGACAGAAAATAATCTGAGTATTATTCAGCTAGAGGTCAGCTGGGAAAAGATGGTACAAGAGTCAGATACAGAATCTGCAGCGTGGAATTGGAGAACAGGTGACTGAAGACCCTCAGAGAACTATGGCGTTGATGTATCAAGCAGTGAAAAGAGGGCCTGACTACAATTTGTACGCACTGCCGATGTTCACGCAACTGAGCAATTATCGTCCAACTGTGGGTGCGCTGTGATCGTGCTGCGCGCGAAAGGTTCCTTAGCGAGGATTTAATAGCAAGTGATTGACAGGAAGGGACCATTTGGGGGAGGTAACTGGAGTGGTGGCAAAAAAAGAAGGCGTGCGACAGCCATTTTCAGGACGTGTTTCTGCCTTCAGCTGCGACCGCACACACAGAAGACATGGTGCCAGCCAGTCTGCGTGATCATGGACTCACTCGTGGAGTTGATGTTCCTCGTTTCTGCGTGGATGCTGCATATGTGTACGCAGTTGCTGAGGACCTAGTGATGGCTCCGATGGGCATTGCTATTCTTTTCTGGGCAGTTACTTCCCCTGTGTGTTTCACATGTCCGTAGGCTGCAAACTTGCATCTGCGTAGGCTTTTGCAAATCAGAATCAGGCCCAAAGTATAGAAGTGGCCAATTGGAGAAGTTGCCCATAGCAACTATGTTCCCTTATCAGCCATTTATGGCTTCCTAAATGGACCAGTACACAAACATGAAATTGAGCATACTCCACCATGTCGAAAGTCGACACCATGAGGCCTATTACTTGCATCGCCGAGTGTATCGACACACGCGGACAAGAGAGGAAGCAACGAATCTTGTCCGGAAGCTTCAGGACTTTCTCCTGTGACAATAGGGATAAATAAACAGTGATAAATGGACATAGGACCTAATTCAGACCTGATCGTTTTGCAGGGCTACGATCAGGCACACTGACATGCAGGGGGATGCCCAGCACAGGGCTAGTCCGCCCCGCATGTCAGGCCCCCCCCCTCCCTCCCCCCCCCCCCCTGCAGAAGTACAAAAGTGGCAATGCTTTTGCACTTCAGGAGTAGCTCCCAGTCAGCGCAGCTTTTGCATGCTGGCCGGGAGCTACTCGTCACTGCCCAGGTTGCCGTGGCTACGTGTGACATTATGCAGCCACTGTGGCCCGCCCCCCGCGCGGTCCGGCCACGCCTGCGTTGGCTGGACCGTGCCCACAAAACGCCGGCCAAACACCGCCGTGCCACCCCCTCCCGCCCAGCGACCGCCTCTGCCTGTCATAAATGTGAAGCATAATCTCCAAAAAGCAGCCCTCAGAACTGCAATAACACATGGGTCCGGGAACTTATCCCGGATCCTATGTGTTATCGGCCACAAATGGGAATTTTTTTCCACCTCTCGAAGCCAGTGGTATTTTTTAGGTATTACATATCACAACTGGTTTGGTCCTTTTTCCTGTAACCACTCAGTTGCTATTATTATATGATTAAAGGTTCTTTATAATGGGTAAGTGCAGTGGGTCAAAGCACCAATATACCATACATGGCCAACATGTAACCCCCCATCACATTTTTTATGGCCTGTATGAAATTGGACAGATAATATCTAAACTTCGGATAAAAACACCAGTTTGTGTTCTCTGTATGTGCCCTACCAATTGTCTGTGGGGAATGTGAAGTTACAGAGGTGAGAGGGTGTTACCACAATGGTATGGGGAGGGGGGGGGGGGATGTGTTGCTAGAGGTGATGAAGTATTGATTAGATTTGCCTACTCTCCCGGAACTTCCAGGAAGCTCCCGAATTCCGGGTGGTGCTCCTGGCCGCCCGGAAGAGTATTGAAGTCAACAGTACTGGTGTTGCTGGCATCTGCCCGGAGCTGCCCACTTCTTGAGTCAGCCAAAAAATGAACGGGGCTAATAGGATATGGCCTCAAGTTGTTGATATTATGATTATTATTATTATTATTATTATTATTATTATAATCACTATAAAAATATTGGACAGATCCGCTTATAATCTGTGGAATGGGATGATAATTGAAGAATTTACAGTATGTCCAGCATTACTACAGAGGTGAGAGGAGGAAATGTGCAAAGGTAAAGTGGGGAAATTTGTTGCTACAGAGGTGAGTAGGTGAATAGGGGATTAGTTGGTAGAAGGATGAGAGGGAGATTAGTTGGTAGAGGGGAGAGAGGGGGATAAATTGGTAGAGGGGTGAGAGGGAGATTAGTTGGTAGAGGGGTGAGAGGGGGATTAGTTGGTAGAGCGGAGAGAGTGGGTTAGTTGGTAGAGGGGAGAGAGGGGGATTAGTTGGTACAGGGATGAGAGGGGGATTAGTTGGTAGAGGGGTGAGAGGGGGATTAGTTGGTAGAGCAGAGAGAGCGGGTTAGTTGGTAGAGGGGTGAGAGGGGGATTAGTTGGTAGAGGGGAGAGAGAGGGATTAGTTGGTAGAGGAGTGAGAGAGGGATTAGTTGGTAGACGGATGAGGGTAGAGGGGTGAGAGGGAGATACGTTGGTAGAGGGGTGAAAGGGAGATTAGTTGGTAGAGGGGTGAGAGGGGGATTAGTTGGTAGAGGGGTGAGAGGGAGATTAGTTGGTAGAGGGGTGAGAGGGTGATTAATTGGTAGAGGGGAGAGAGAGGGATTAGTTGGTAGAGGGGTGAGAGGGGGATTAGTTGGTAGAGGGGTGAGAGAGAGATTAGTTGGTAGAGGGGAGAGAGGGTTATTAGTTGGTAGAGGGGTGAGAGATTTATTAGTTGGTAGAGGGGTGAGAGGGAGATTAGTTGGTACAGGGGGAGAGGGGGATTAGTTGGTACAAGAGTGAGATGGGGATTAGTTGGTAGAGGGGTGAGAGGGAGATTAGTTGGTAGAGGAGAGAGAGGGAGATTAGTTGGTACAGGGGGAGAGGGGGATTAGTTGGTACAGGAGTGAGATGGGGATTAGTTGGTAGAGGGGTGAGAGAGAGATTAGTTGGTAGAGGGGAGAGAGGGTTATTAGTTGGTACAGGGATGAGAGGGGGATTAGTTAGTACACGGGTGAGAGGGGGATTAGTTGGTAGAGGGGTGAGAGGGGGATTAGTTGGTAGAGGGGTGAGAGGGAGATTAGTTGGTAGAGGGGTGAGAGGGAGATTAATTGGTAGAGGGGTGAGAGGGGGATTAGTTGCTAGAGGGATGAGAGGGGGATTAGTTGCTAGAGGGATGAGAGGGGGATTAGTTAGTACACGGGTGAGATGGGGATTAGCTGGTAGAGGGGTGAGAGGGGGATTAGTTGGTAGAGGGGTGAGAGGGAGATTAGTTGGTAGAGGGGTGAGAGGGAGATTAATTGGTAGAGGGGAGAGAGAGGGATTAGTTGGTAGAGGGGTGAGAGGGAGATTAGTTGGTAGAGGGGTGAGAGAGAGATTAGTTGGTAGAGGGGAGAGAGGGTTATTAGTTAGTTGAGGGGTGAGAGATTTATTAGTTGGTAGAGGGGTGAGAGGGAGATTAGTTGGTACAGGGGGAGAGGGGGATTAGTTGGTACAAGAGTGAGATGGGGATTAGTTGGTAGAGGGGTGAGAGGGAGATTAGTTGGTAGAGGGGAGAGAGGGAGATTAGTTGGTACAGGGGGAGAGGGGATTAGTTGGTACAGGGGGAGAGGGGGATTAGTTGGTACAGGAGTGAGATGGGGATTAGTTGGTAGAGGGGTGAGAGAGAGATTAGTTGGTAGAGGGGAGAGAGGGTTATTAGTTGGTAGAGGGGTGAGAGATTTATTAGTTGGTAGAGGGGTCAGAGGGGATTAGTTTGTACAGGGGGAGAGGGGTATGTTGGTACAGGAGTGAGATGGGGATTAGTTGGTAGAGGGGTGAGAGATTTATTAGTTGGTAGAGGGGTGAGAGGGAGATTAGTTGGTACAGGGGGAGAGGGGGATTAGTTGGTACAAGAGTGAGATGGAGATTAGTTGGTACAGGAGGAGAGGGGGATTAGTTGGTACAGGAGTGAGAGGGAGAGTAGTTGGTAGAGGGGAGAGAGGGTTATTAGTTGGTAGAGGGGTGAGAGATGTATTAGTTGGTAGAGGGGTGAGAGGGGGATTAGTTGGTACAGGGATGAGAGGGAGATTAGTTGGTAGAGAGGTGAGAGGGGGATTACTTGGTACAGGGGTGAGAGGGAGATTAGTTGGTATAGGGGAGAGGGGGATTAGTTGGTAGAGGGGTGAGAGATTTATTAGTTGGTAGAGGGGTGAGAGGGAGATTAGTTGGTACAGGGGGAGAGGGGGATTAGTTGGTACAAGAGTGAGATGGAGATTAGTTGGAACAGGGGGAGAGGGGGATTAGTTGGTACAGGAGTGAAAGGGAGATTAGTTGGTAGAGGGGAGAGAGGGTTATTAGTTGGTAGAGGGGTGAGAGGGGGATTAGTTGGTACAGGGATGAGAGGGAGATTAGTTGGTAGAGAGGTGAGAGGGGGATTACTTGGTACAGGGGTGAGAGGGAGATTAGTTGGTATAGGGGAGAGGGGGATTAGTTGGTACAGGAGTGAGATGGGGATTAGTTGGTAGAGGGGAGAGAGGGTGATATTAGTTGGTAGAGGGGTGAGAGGGAGAATAGTTGGTAGGGGAAGAGAGGGGGATTAGTTGGTAGAGGGGAGACAGGGTGATTAGTTGGTACAGGGTAAAAAAAGGAAAATGTAATACTACAGAGTGAAAGGGAGTAATGGGACTAGGTTCCTACCCACACAGTCATTAACTAATACAACATGCAGTTTTTTTTCATTCAGTGATGTACATGATGTCCTTCTGTATATATTTAAAACAAGTCAGATTGTTGCCTTGTCCTGTAATTGGCATGCCCATTATTTAACCATTATTTGCAGCTCCCTCCTCTCGCTCTCTCCCTCTGTTCTTTGTCTAAATTACACACACACACATTCATTCCTCAACTCTGCATTGTCCTAAAGGCAGACATCCAGTATCATAATACATAATTATAGCCACTCAAACAGCCAGCAGACTGATAGCACCAAGAAAGCAGAGTATACTTTGTATCCTTGTGGCTTCGCTAATGATATAATTGTATGTTCTCACTGCATATTTCTGTCACCTGTAAAATATGTGTGAGCTTGTAACAAAGCCAGGATTCTGGAGAACCTCACACACACTTTGTGACTAACCAGCAGCGGATGGTAATTCTCATTACACAAAGCAGACCCAGGTTGACACAACAGCAGCAGTACAATTAGGAGGACTTCGCGCTTAATATTCACCAGCAACACTGGCACTGGAGAGCATCAATTAAGACTGTGCACAGCAATGATAAATGGGTATTCTTACACCCAATCTAATGCCATACAGATGCAGGAATTACATACAGAGTGACCAGCATACAAGTACAGTAGATGAAAAGGACGGCACAGATATACAGTACAGATGAGTGCTCGTACACCCAGCATCTATATGCCATTTCTATGTCCTACACTGTGGATTCAGTTGCACCAAACAGCCCTTCTCAGCGTTCAGGACCTTAGTGACGGCGTAGCAGGGCCGCCCGCTGCCTGAAGCGATGTGAGGGGCTGTTTGGTGCTACTGAAGCCACAGTGTATGCGGACACATCTGTATATGTATAATCTGCAGTAGCATAGTAGTTCTATCAGGAAAGGGGTGAGTGGCCATATTGCCAGAGATAGAAAGCCTATTTAGCAGATAACACATTCCCTGTTGCGCTATTGCTACCTCAGGATGGTGATAATAGATTAAATTCAGACAGCCCAACAATTGGGAATCTAGGTATGAGCCACGGGAGCATGACTACAGCTGTCAGGACGTGGCTGTGTCACATTGAACACACGTGCAATTATGGAGCCTGCCTCCACTGCGTATGGCATTGCATTACCTCCCCCTCCCCCCCACAGTGGGGCAAAGGTACAGGCTCCCAGCACAAATGTCATTCCTTCTACTAAACTATAGACAAGAGGCAGGCTGGAGGTTGGGCTACAATATCCTGAACCAATGAAAGCATTAGAATATTAACAGCAATACAGAATCTTTCAGCTAAGACGTCTGCGTGTCCATGTGTAGGATAACTTTACCGTATAGTGTAGTGTATGCGTCCCAATTGTGCTCACACAGAGTTGCAATTGCTTTTGGCAGCCGCACGCATTAAGAAGTACAGTGAAAATGTATTGGGGTTTCCTGGGTAGTGACAGGGCGGTGGCTGTCAGACATTCTGAGATGGTCCATGTGTATACTATAATCGGTCACGTAGCAAATCTCGTCCATCACCACGCAATTAAATCTATTTATGATGTATAAACACAATTTACTTAATTTAATATTTATTTCTAAATTTCTCAATAAGAAACTATTGGCCTAGGGTAACCGTGAAAAGAATTCTGATACGCTAGGGCGCCGTGATTCCCAAAAGTTTGAGAACCACTGTCCTAGTGTTTCCCAGCAGCTACATGTTAATAGCACAATATAATGAATAGAGGGTTCTGTCACACTGTTGCAGGACGACTGTTGTGACCAACGCACAGCTGTATAACACAAAATGTATAAAGCCAACGGTATTTTTTTGTGTCTGTTGGGGATGATCTGTATATAAGTAATACATATGAAATGCCGGTAGACAGGATGCCGGCTGTCAGTATACCGACAACGGCATCCTGTCTTCCGTAATCCCGGCTGCGAGTCCCCTCGTAGGCTTGCTGCACTTGCCACGCATCGGGCCCGGTGGGGCGCTTCACTCGCCACAGATTCTATTCCGACTCAGTTGGTTGTGCGGACCCACCAACCGAGTGGGAATACCAAGCGCTTTTTGGGATCTGTCCGGCAGCATATCACCAGCTGTTGGGATTCCAGCGTCGGTCTCCTGAACGCCGGGATCCTGACAGCTGGTATATTGACTGCATCCCATACATAATACAGTGTGAGTTATGTTTCTGCTCTCGGTGTAGATGGAACTTTAAACAGCCACATTGTTGTTGAGGGTAAAAAGAAAAGCACAAATCTATCAAGTTTAACGTTAAACTTGATAGACGGTTAACAGTTAAACTTTAACCTAGTATAGATTATAGATATGTTGATTTATAATCTAAACAGCGAAATCTCACAGAGATGTATTTGCCAATTCAGTTTCTAAGAGAAGAAAAACATTCGTTCCTGCCAATCAGATTCATTCTCTGTATAAATCACCCCAGCAGTTTCATTTGTTCATTATAAGAGTTCATACTCTTACTTGTGTAACAGCATCCGATCAATTTGTGAAAGCGTCCAGCGGACCTCAGCCCCATGACTGGGCTGCAGAGGTCACTTCTGCTGCCAGCTGACATAATAGTGTTTTCTCATATACTGTACTGCTTCAAAACCAGTCATTTTTCCCCACACCATATATGTGTTTGTAGATCTGGGGCCTGATCCTGAGCCGAACCCAAGTAGGAATGAGGACTCGCGTATATCTGGATATGCCAAATAAAGAAATCAGTTGTGGCTGCGGATGATACAAAATGGGCGGGATAGGCATCCACATGCAGACACACATACAGTTTGAGTACACACCGGTGGGTCCTTGCATTAGCATAAGGAAGCTGGTAGGACACCATGACCAAACTGAAAAGCTGGCACAGAAGGGTCCAACGTACACTAGTCTATAATATTTTCCTATGGGGGGAATTAATCAGAGAGAGGTTTGCCAGTGAGTTCAAACCTGCACAACAAACCGCTGAATTCATTATCAAGTGGTTTGAAGGCTTAGGGGTCTATTTACTAAGCCTTGGATGGAGATAAAGTGGACAAAGATAAAGTACTAGCCAATCAGCTGCTAACTGTCATGTTACAGGCTGGGTTTGAAAAATGGCCGTTAGGAGCTGATTGGCTGGTACTTTATCTCCGTCCACTTTATCATCATCCAAGGCTTAGTACATAAATCCCTTAGAGTTCTAATCGTCTCTGAAATGGTCAGGGACAACAAGAAGGGGGGAAGGAAGGGGGGGGGGGGGGGTAACTGGTTTCCCGGCCCGGGTTTGTTCTCAGTGACACTGTATTATCGTTTTTGCCTCCGAAAGAGTTGGTTGCATTCATCTTGAACAAAATAAATATTAATTAAAAAAAGAGAAGAAAAAAAAAAGCGCGTTTATTCATGTTTTATGTGTATTACAGGGAAGCCGAGGTGAGCTGCTGCTGTCTCTGTGTTATAACCCCTCAGCGAACTCTATCATTGTCAACATCATCAAGGCACGGAATTTAAAAGCCATGGACATCGGGGGCACTTCAGGTCTGTGCTAGGATAGAACACAATTCTTTTCAGTTTGCTTTCAATGAGTTTCTCAAAGCCTGTAACTATGGCAAATGTATCAGATTTTAGAAGATAACAGGAAAATGGTTGCATTCAGCTAAACGCCTAATGTACGTACAGCTGCAACCGGTATCCAGAATTCTGCGGTTTTGGTAGGAACCCTACATACTGTACAGATTTGTGAATGTTACAAGTTGCCTTTTTGTATTTGAAAACCTTGTGTTTTAGGTTTAGTAGCCATATGATTTGCTAAGCTTCTACCTATCTTCTTCACACAGTGTATTGAAAGACTGCATACTCATAATTACAAATGGCAGATTTTACACAACAGGCAGTCCCACTGGGACTGCCAAACCGGGCTGCGATTAGCAGTGAGCATGTTTCCTATAGGAAGCCACTCCCTGCATGATTGTCAGCCCAGGTCGGCTTCTCTGGGCTGAAACCGATGCAGTCCATAGAAACCGGTGTTTTGTGCATTCACAGTCCCATCACCGCTTGTGTACATGTGCCAGTCCCAGAACCTGCTAGAGCCATTGCGAAGGTGCAGGGACCTGGCTGGCTGGGGATGGCTGTCTCTTCTCCTCTCCTGGGACGGGTAGCAGCAGCACCCCTCCTACAAGAAGGTAGGAACCGCCGCTGGTAATTACCCTTAAAAAGTGAGCCATACATGTTTTCTTAGTAGAACCTATAATTCAATTTATATCATCACTGCTCATCCTAAACGGCACAGCCCTGTTATTCTCATCATCATTCAAATGTCATCCTCAAAGCCCAACCCAATTTGTGAGAAATACCGATGGGGTGCATGAGGGTGACCAGGGGTGCCAAGAGTAGGGGGCAGGTACTACTTAACTGGGCCCGGGTTGGCTGGAGGGTCAGTAGCAAATCAGGCAGGGAGAGATAGGAGACTGCTGTTGTCGGAGGCAGCAGACTCTCTTGCTGGGCTGTGGAGGGTCTAGGGAGGCAGTCTCTCTCTCCCCCTGTGTTACTGGGAGGGAGGGTGTGTGTGATTGCTCTGTAGTGAGCGTGTGTACAGTAATGCAGCATGGTGGTATTAGCTCAGAGAACTCTCGGTATATCCCAGGAGGATGTGACACACTGCACCATGACCAAACAAGGCCGTGATCTCAGCCGCACATCCAGATACCCACACTGTGGGAGGTTTCAAATATCAGTGGGTCCGTCATTTGTCATAGACAACATTTGATTTAAAATGTTCTGTAAGCCATAACATCCAGTTAGATAATTGTCTTGTGTACAGTAGACCACACTGAACGTACATTTTGATTGGTTATTATGGGGTATAACAAAATGTATTCCCTGCACCACATTATTACATGATCCTGCTGGAGATAATAGAGTCAATCTGGGGTCATCTGAATACACATTCCTGTGCTGTTTTTGACCTTACATTCACCCAGTTAGCCTGGTTCTCACAGCATACTTGCCTACTTTTGAAAAAGCATTTCAGGGAGATTGTGAAAGTAACACCCACCAATCAGCGCGGGCGTGTACTGCTACATCTGAGAGGCGTGTCATGAAAATGACTAACATCCATTCCAAACGTAAATGAGCCACAAAGTTAGTATACTGTATACACATATATTGTAAGTGGCCACGAGAAACCTTATTGAAAATGCATTTAGCCATAGGGATCATTGTGCCTTATAACCAATACAGGGAAATGGTACTGATGATCCCATTCTAATTTATTTTTTCCCCCAAGAATGTAAAAGCTATATAATGGGGCTAATGTGCAATCAGGGAGATTGCTGCTCTGTTCAGGGAGTCAGGGAGATAGCTACTATTTCAGGGAGTCTCCTGCAGAATGAGGGAGGGTATGCGTCACAGCTCTTCTAAATAAGATGCAAGTGGGAGACATTGCCTATGAGCACAGGAGAGCTGACTCCCAGGCTTCTCTTATTCTTACAGGTGATGTCCAGCACAGAACACAGCACTGCGGCGCCGGCCCATGCGCAATTCCGACCCGATCGCTGCGATAAACTGCAGCGAGCGATCGGGTCGGAATGACCCCCATTGTGTGTCGAATTTTGAGGGGAAAAAATTCATTTATACCATTTTGGAATAAGGCTGTAAAATAACAAAATGTGGAAAAAGTGAAGCGCTGTGAATACTTTCCGATTGCACTGCACATCCCCCCAAGAGTGGCTGAGGGAACTAAGGCGCCAGCACCAGTGAAACTGTGTACAAGGGTGCAATCGCTGACTTTGATGCGCCCAGTAAACGGTCGCGATAGCTTGTGTTTTTCTAACCATCCCCCATTATCACCAACAAACAGTCCCACGCTGTCAATCAATTTGTGTGTAAATCCCATGTGTAAGCGACATCACAGAGGCATAGGGACGCATGTGCCGTGCCACTCAGATGCAGGTGCAATAATACAACATGGAGGTGGGGAGGCTTGACTGCACACCCTAATTCTAAACATAATAAGATTTGCTGCCATGCGGAGACTTGTAGTGCCACACAGAACTAAAAGAGAAAATGCAGTTGCACACTCTAAACCACTGATTTTCAACCTTTTTAAACTCGTGGCACACTATACGAGATTTAAAAATTGGCAAGGCGCACTGTCAGTTTTTTTTAATCAACTAATATACTAATATTTCCAGCAGTGATAAAACTGACACATTGGCCCCTGCAATAATAAAACACATTGGCCCCCACTGTAATAAAACAAATTCATTCACCTCCACAGTAATAAAAAATAGTAATAGTTATTCCACCACACACTGTCACCCACGGTAGTGTCACACATTGTGTCCCCCCCCAGTAATTCCACCACACACTGTTCCCCCAGTAATGTCACACATTGTGTGTGTCGTCCCCCAGTAATTCAACCACACTGTCCCCCCCAAGTGATGTCACACATTGTGTCGGCTGCCCCCCCCCCCCCCCTCCCAGTAATTCCACAGCGATCAATTAAATAAATAAAATACACTGGCCCCAACCTCAGGTTTCTCGCTCAGCACGGAGCAGGAGAGTGGGTAGGCACGGCGGGCAGGAGAGCTGGTGGCCGAGTAGGCGGGCAGGAGCGCTGGCAGATGGGTAGGCGGGCAGGAGAGCAGACGGGCAGGCGTGACGTGCGTGACCTATGAGTCATGCAGCGTCACCATAGGTCTTGGGCCGGGCCACGGAAGAGATCAGTGTGCTGCCCGAGCCCAATAGCAATGACGGGCAGCAGAGCAGCAGGCATCTCTGGCGGGCGACAGGCGGCACATGTGACAACCGCACGGCACAGCGGTTGAAAAACACTGCTCTAAACACTAAAAACACTGGAAATCATAACTATTATAATAAACTCTGCAATTTAATATGGAGCAAAATTGAGGTCCTTAGCATAAGTTTTTGTCAAAAATATGGACCCACCTACCACGGCCAGGTGACCTCATTAGGCGGGTCCCTAACATTCCTAAGATTCAAGTCCAAAGCATGGGACTCCCCAGGTCAGCACAACCCAACTGCCCCAAGGCATCATCCCTGGGTTGGTGTGGGCGGGTTGCTTCAGGGCATCACAATTGTAACACTAATACTTTTTAGCATCTAAACTGCTTTTCACTATTAGCACTATAAACACTGAGTTGCTGCTTCTTATTAATGTAACACCTTTTAACATTTAAACTGCTACTTCTCACTAGTGTGATGCCTTGGGGTGGTTGGGTTGAGATGACCCGGTGGGTCCCGTACTCTGGACTTGAACCTTAGGAATATTAGGGACCCACCTGATGAGTTCACCTGGTCATGGTAGACGGTCCCATATTTTTTGGCAAAAATATTACGAACCTCAATGTTACTCCATGTTAAATTGCAGTATTATAATAGTTCTGGTTACCATTGTACACCTGCATTTTCTCTTTTTTTTGTCTGTGCAGTAATAAAAACAGTAACCAGTTGCATAAAAATTGGAACAGCGTACATCTCTGAATGAGGCCCTATATATCCATTTACTTGATGCTACTGGCCCATGCCCCCACTTACACAGATTTCCCCACAGGGCATCAGGACGTTTATATTATGTGGTTAGCTATCCATGCTGCTCATGTGCAGCAAAATGAACATGGATAACAAGTTATATATGACATATTTATTACAATAATTCAGAAGATCCTAGTAAATTGACAGACCCAATATTGGTTCAGCCCATACATTGGCTGGCATCTGTGTCGGTGACAGGTAGGCACATTTAACGGGTGATATAACCTGCCATAGTAGTGGCACCACAGCAGCTATCTCTGGGACTTATTTATGAGTAGGACTATGTACTAGGTACCTGTTCCCATTTGGCACCAAACTTTTTTTATTGGGTAGAGTACTGTATATTAATTTTATCAATACTATCTCCACTTCTCAGACCCATATGTGAAGGTTTGGCTTATGTACAAGGACAAGAGGGTCGAGAAGAAAAAAACTGTGGTTATGAAGCGGTGCCTAAATCCTATCTTTAACGAGTCCTTCATCTTTGATATTCCCACTGAGAAACTTAGAGAGACCACCATCATCATAACTGTCATGGACAAAGACAAGCTTAGTCGTAATGATGTTATTGGCAAGGTAAGTGACATGAAGCGAGGCATTGTGGTGACACTAGTGGAAACCCAGGCATTTCCTCATATATAAGCTTCATTTGCACAAGATCAATCAAAACCAGAACTCGATTGTTTGTTATACGTTACACCTTATTTGTTCATGTTTATTAATGGGGAACCAGGGCTGGATTTTAGAATGGGAACTATGCCATTCTTGTAGATTGCAGAAGTATAGACGTTGAGTGCATGGTTTCCATAAAAGTCTTCAGAGATCACGGCAGCATGGCTCAGCTTTACCACAGATTTCAAGTAATTCCCTCGGCAGTAGGGTACAGCATATCCAAAACTGTGGATGGACGTGTTTGGTGGGATGAAAAGCCAAGGAGAAGGGTCACAGATTTGTCTTCATTTTGTGGGGTTTAAATGTTCAGAATAAATTTGGAATCATTAAAGTGCATTTACCCAGTCATTCAGGCCCTAGTTTAGAAATAGGACATTGCATGATGTTCTCAGCACATCACCTTGAATTGAATTGATCCCATAGAGTTATCCTACATGTTGCATTCACTCAGTTGATGTAGTTTTGCATGGCACATAATCTAAGGATAAGGACTAGTAAATAAATGATGATCACCGTGGGCGCCATGCTTGTGAATGCAATGCATACCGCCACTCATCGAATGCATAAGAGCGTTTAATAATGCTGTATGCTTGAAAAAAAATCACAAAGGGCAGTGATCCCGGTAAGAGCTGCATTTTATACCACACTTCATACACTTGAAGTATGCTTTGTAGCATACACATTAGTACATGACAAAATATTACAAATCTGCTCCTTAATAAATTACATTTGGTACCCCGGTAACAGCGCAGAAACATGGCGTAAATGGATAGCAACCACTATTTATTTACTTTTCATTTGCCAAACTGTAGTAAAGAGACTTTACCATTGTATCTGTGCATCAGTATTCATAGATGCTTACAAATGCGCTCTATAACCAAGCATTCCGGTGAGCTTTACATTTACCTTTCCAAACTAGAAAACATAAGGAAAACTGGTTAGGGTTGCAGGGAGAGGAACATGTCTTAAGGGGCCTAACTCAGATCTGATCGCTGGGCTTCGTTTTTTACTGTCCTGCGATCAGATAGTCGCCGCCTTCAATTACCTGCAACAAAAAAGTGTTGTAACTTTTGAACCATAACTGCTATTTCAAAACTGTTTGCAGCAATAAACGTTTCAGCAAATTTTGATGTTGTTTGACATTACATGACCCCCTTTCCATTTGAAAAAACGGACTCAAGATGGACGATTTCAAGATGGCGCCCATGTTCGGTACATACCCTAAAAGATAGCCCACCTCACCCATAACTTGCTGGAGTATTCAGTTTTCCTATTTTCTGCACAGTTTTTGAAACAAAAGGGTGTACTGCGACTTTTGAATCACCCTATAGAGATCATTGATGCCTATCCTGGCAGATGTACATACAGGAGACACAGCTAAGTGCCTCATAGCGAAGACACGGATGCTGCACCTAGTCCTAGTGTGTGTGTCACAGACGATACTTTTTGTCACCACAATACCATGCTGTGTTTCAATCACAACAGGGACAAGCTGCAACCGCATAGTATTTTCAATTGATGAGTGCCTGGAAACATCATTAAATATATTTATATAGGGCCTGCATACTTTATAGGGACTTTACAATTTGGAACAAGCAGTAATAAAACTAGACTGTGTAGTAGCATACAGTCAAAGCAATAAGAGGGCATTGCACACAAGTGTGACCTGGGTGCATCTGGATGCTAGCGACTCAGCAATGTGAAACGCTGCATGCTACATAATTGTTTGAAGATCTTACAGGTTTTTTCCCCCCGCTGCAGCAGTCGCCCCTGGTAACCAGCACATACACAGATGATCAGTTATAGTGTATTACGTCTCAGTGGAGTAATGTAGAGAATTGATAGACTACATTCTTATTAATATTGGCTCAGCCCACAAAAGTAGCTACCTCCTTGTATAGGTGATTTGTACACGTAATAATCGCCATGGCAACCACTAGCCCCCAAATACTTTGAAAGGTTTTTGCCATGTTTAGTTCTGTGCACATATGCCAGTAATTGGACCAGAAGGATCAGGAAGGGGAATCTGAAACATGTTAAGGGATTTAAATATGAGATTGTGGGGTTTGAAAGTGACTCAGAAGGCATGGCAAGGCTGAGTAACAGAATAGGAGGTCAGCAGCAGTATTTTGCGGGGATTGGAGACGACGCGTTAATTAGATGCCAAATATGACAGAGATGTAGGTGGATTTAGAGTCAGCAGATGTATTTACAAAGTGAATTTGAGAGATATAAAGCCTGTATCTGGATGGAAGAAAATGAAGGGCGGAAATGAGTTATACTGTAGTTAGTAGTGTCTTAAACCAGCTATTGTCAGAGAAGGGGAAACAGCACATGGCAGCATGCATAACCCATTCCAGTTCTGAACTCAAAGCTGATAAAGCAGTTACTTAACATTGAAGAAGATGTGCATCCTTTGAGTGTGTTCAAGGATATAAATACTGTATAGGGTGAGCAGAGCAATGCTTTTTTCATCTTCAGAAAAAATTTTTTTAGATTGTATGCCTTTCAGCCATATATTTATGTAATAAGAATACAACTAAAGGGTTTGGTAGACAGGTGGGCATGGGGCAAGAAGGATCCCAGGATCTTAGCCGATCCTGGGGCACATAAAATTTATTTTAGACCCGCATTTACATTGACTAAATACATGGACACTGCAGTATTGATCATTTGGACAATATATGCATAAATATCATGTGTAGACTCAGCGGGGTCAATTACAGGTAATGCCATCTTCCTATAACAGAAGGTATCCCCAAGTTTCTGTTCTTGGACCTCTTTCTATAGGCCGTCTTTAGGCAAGCCCATTAGCTCTTTTGACTTTGATTATCATCTCTATGCTGACGATACTCAAATCGACCTTACCTCTTCTGACATCTGCCCCTCTCTCCTCACTCGTATCTCCAACTGTCTCTCTGCTGCCTCTTCTTGGATGTCCCAGTGCTTTTTTAAACTTAATATGTCTAAACCTGAGCTGATCATCTTCCCAGGGTCGTAGAGAGCAGCGCCGGGCCCGGGTACTATTGGGGGCATGGCCTTTAGAGGGGTCGTGCCCATGTCCCCCACAGCTTTTTTCTATATAATTATAAAAATCAATTGTGGGGCCGCAAAGTGTCCCTTCACTCTTGAAGGGGGTTGGAGGGGGTGTCTTTTTGGGCAGGGGCTAGCACTGCATCTTACCTTGCTTGCAGTGGGTCCCTTCTCCTCGGCCAGCGCCATCTTCCCTGTGATACTTGGGCAAAACTCTGACACACTGGCAGTGCTTTTGCTTTCAATGTGTGGCGTGATGTTCCCGAATATGTCACTGCAAAGATGGCGCAGGCTGTGGAGGAGGAACCCGCTTCCCAGATCAAGGTAAGTCTACTTTGGAAAGGGGGGTAAGGGGCATCAGACCCGGGCCCCTCCAGCCAGCCCAGGTAATTAGTATCCACTGTCTGCACCACTGCATCTTCCCACCCTCCTGCTTAATCTTTCCTCCCACAATTTCAGTCTATTGATAGCACAACTATCTCCTCTAGCCCCAAGTACGCTGTCTTAGAGTTATCCTTCACTCCTCCCTCTCCATTAAACCACACATTCAGCACCTCTCGAAGTCCTGCGTTTCCATCTCAAAAATATTTCCAGGATCAGACCCCTCTCACCATGGATTCTACTAAGACTCCCATCCACTCGCTGGTTATCTCCAGATTGGACTACTGTAATCTCCTCCTATCTGACTTCCCAGACAACCGCCTCTATCCGCTCCAGTATATCCTCAAGGCTGATGCCCGTCTCATCTCCTCTCCATACATACTATGCCTGCCTCCCATCTCTTACAAGCCGTACACTGGTGACCCTTCTCCTTCCGAATCCAATTCAAGTTTTTCACACTCACTTATAAATCCAGTACCCGTTCCTCTCCCATTTACATCTCTGACCTTATCCCCCTTTACACTCTCGCCCATCCTCTTCGCTCCACAAATGCATGCTACCTATCCTACCAACTGATTACTTCCTCCCACTTTCACCTCCAAGGTTTTGCACGTGCTGCTCCCTATCTCTGGAATTCTCTACCACTCCCCATCAGACTGTCCACCTCTTTTCAAAACTTCAAACCGCTCTCAAGGCCCTCTTCTTCATCAAACCCAGCCGTCTCACATCCTAACCCTCTGTTCCATGTTCACTGTCTGTGCCATCTGTGTCACTCTTGTCTGTCCACCCCTCCCCTTTGGAATGTAAGCTCTCATGAGCAGGGCCCTCCCCCCTCATGTACTTTTCCTTCTCTTGCTTAAGCTGGGTACATACCTGTAGATATATCTGCAGATCAATGGATCTGCAGATATATCTATAGCTGGATCGGGCAGTGTGTTGTGCATAGACACTGCTCGATCCGTCATGACTGATGTCATGAACTGGGCGGGCATTTACATGCGCCCGCCCAGTTCAGCTGTCAGTCACCGCTGGCTGCTGCAGCATGGTACGGTGTACCAGTATATCTGTAGATATGTTTGTCACTGTGTGTGCTGCAGGGCCGACGCGATATGTCTTTGGTACACACTGGCCGATGGGGCAGGGATATATCAGCTAGTGTGTTCCCTACATTAGACTATCTTCTACTCCGTACTCCTTACATCGGCACCTAGACCTTGGTTTCGGCCACTGTGATGCTTATTTCAGTGTCATGTCCATTGATGCAGACATGTTTAGATACCATTTTCTTGTCATACATTGTCTTGTACTCTAAGTCGCTGTTTTACTTGTTTATGTACTTTCTTAGGCACTGCGGAATCTTTGTGGCCTCATATAAATAAAGGATAATAATAACTGTGCTGTTCCAGGTGCTCTAACACCATTGCAACAGCACATCGCAGGCATCGGCAGAAATTTGCCGGTAACTGAATTGACCCCAATGTGACCGGTTTCCCGGTGAGGATGTCAGGATACATACTTAGCCTAGCACTACCTATTACTGAACATCAGCAACGGTATCTTATACTGCTACAAGAATGCTAAATAATGTGTTTATTGTATTTATTTAGAGAAGCAAAATGGATTGAATCCATCCATAAATATGTTTGAAACCTCCTGCCTTTTCTACTAGTATGTCAGTAGGGGTCTGTTCCCTGGGATTGATCCCATTTGTTTAATTCAGCATAGTTTCGGTACTTGCAGTTGCTGGAGACCTCTAGTGATCAACCTCTGTAATGATCTTGAAGCACGGAAGAAGGGAGATCGAATGCACAGCAAGATGTAACAGCTGGCTCCTAATTGGAAGTGCTTCAAGAGCCAGCTGTCATTCTGAGCACGTGTCAGATCCTCCAGAGCTCAATGATCATTACATAAACTAATCAGCAGAAGTCCCTACTATGACCAGGACACTGTTGAATTGAGGAAATGGCGGAGATCAGGTTTTGCCAACATTTCAAAATATTGGGGGGGTTTTCAGAGATGGACGCAGAACGCTGCATACACAGCTAGATCCGCATCTATCTCCCCACATGCTGGGAGCCACCCAGCACAGATCCTCACGATGCGTCCGCAATTAAATTGCAGACGCATATAATGCAGGTTGACCCTTGCGGTCCGCCGTCATTTTTTTAATCAGAGCGGCTGTGTGTAACGTCATGCAGCCGCCCTGAAGATGCCCCCGTTCGGCCTGCCACTCCTATGAACCATGCGCCGCTGTCCACCCAACGACCGCCGCTGTCAGACCTTCAGGGATGCGCCCGCAATGTGAATGACCGTGCAGGCCCGAGCGCAGTTTGCTGATAGATGGCAAACTGTGATGCAGCCACATTAATGGCCAAGTCTGATTTAGGTACATTGGGAATAATTCAGATCTGATCGCTGGGCTGTGTTTTTTGCTGTCCTGCGATCAGATAGTCGCCACCTACAGTGGGAGTGTATTTTCGCCGTGCAAGTGTGCAATGCCATGTGTACGCCAAGCTGCTAAAATTGTGTGTGTGCAGTCTCTGCGCAGCCCAGGACTTACTCCTCCAGTGCGAACAGAACAGGCTGATCGGGGCCCTCCCTTAAAACGCTTGGGCACGCCTGCATTTTCCAGAACACTCCCAGTAAACGGTCAGTTACCACTCACAAACGGCCTCTTCCCAATCACCTTGCAAACTGATTTTTCGCACAATCCCGACCAGCGATCACCGTTGTTGTTGTCCGATGCGCGTGTGCATTGCGGTGCATACGCTGTTATGACTTGATCGCCCGGCTGTGCGAAAATGCACAACACCGAGCAGATCTGAATCACCCCCACTGACAATTTTGTCAAAATTTACCAATTTTTTTTACTGAACCTAAAATATATTCTCCGAGAAGGAGCTCATGGGAAGTAGGATTCCCAGATTAGACACAAGATGCTCAGAACCCTTTGTTCACCCAAAACTATTGATTTGATGTTTCTAAGCGTAAATAGAATTGTCAAAAGGGCGATAGATTTTTACTGTGGTCCTAAAACATTTCAGGAAATGTTTTCTCTGAGAAGAAGATGGGCAACAGAATAAAAGAACAACATGACATTTATCTGCTGCAGAAGTCTAACATCTAAGTGGGAAATTTATCAGTACTCGGAGAGAGAAAAAGTACCAACCAATCAGCTCCAAACTGTCATTTTACAGACACGGGGGTACATTTACTAACATTCGTAATTTCCGAAAATAGGTCAAAGTTCAATCACGAATGACATCGACAGTGTAAAACTGCAACTTTTTGAATTTATTACGATGGATTTACTAAGCTGTCGTATTCGGGTTTTTCTTTTCTTCCGATGTCGATGTCATTCGTTTTTTTTTTCCTAATTTTACGGCAGTGATTAGCAAAACACTGCCGTTTTTTTTTACAATCAATCTCGGCCGGATCTGTGTGATCCGTGCTGGGGTTCTTTTTATTTTTTATTTTTAATTAAACAATGTAAAATCCCCCCAAAAAATGCGTGGGGTCCCCCCTCCTAAGCATAACCAGCCTCGGGCTCTTTGAGCCGATCCTGGTTGCAGAAATATGGGAAAAAAATGACAGGGGTTCCCCCATATTTAAGCAACCAGCATCGGGCTCTGCGCCTGGTCCTGGTCCCAAAAATACGGGGGACAAAAAGAGTAGGGGTCCCCCGTATTTTTAAAACCAGCACCGGGCTCCACTAGCTGGACAGATAATGCCACAGCCGGGGGTCACTTTTATATAGTGCCCTGCGGCCGTGGCATCAAAAATCCAACTAGTCACCCCTGGCCGGGGTACCATGGGGGAGTGGGGACCCCTTCAATCAAGGGGTCCCCCCCCCCCAGCCACCCAAGGGCCAGGGGTGAAGCCCGAGGCTGTCCCCCCCCATCCAATGGGCTGCGGATGGGAGGGCTGATAGCCTTTGTTGTAAAATAAAAGATATTGTTTTTAGTAGCAGTACTACAAGTCCCAGCAAGCCTCCCCCGCATGCTGGTACTTGGAGAACCACAAGTACCAGCATGCGGCGGAAAAACGGGCCCGCTGGTACCTGTAGTACTACCACTAAAAAAATACCCAAAAAAACACAAGACACACACACCGTGAAAGTATAATTTTATTACATACATACACACATACATACATACTTACCTTATGTTCTCACGCAGGTCGGTCCTCTTCTCCAGTAGAATCCAAGGGGTACCTGTTGAAGAAATTCTACTCACGAGATCCAGGGGTCCAGGCTCCTCGGCAAATCCAGGGATAATCCACGTACTTGAATAAAACAAAAAAACGGTTGCCCGACCACGAACTGAAAGGTGACCCATGTTTGCACATGGGTCACCTTCCCACGAATGCCAGAAACCCACTTTGCCTTCTGGCTAAGTGGGTTTCTTCAGCCAATCAGGGAGTGCCACGTTGTAGCACTCTCCTGATCAGCTGTGTGCTCCTGTCTTCACTGACAGGCAGCACGCGGCAGTGTTACAATGTAGCGCCTATGCGCTACATTGTAACCAATGATGGGAACTTTCTGCTCAGCGGTGACGTCACTTTAGGTCAACCGCAGGGCACAAAGTTCCCATCATTGGTTACAATGTAGCGCATAGGCGCTACATTGTAACACTGCCGTGTGCTGCCTGTCAGTGAAGACAGGAGCACACAGCTGATCAGGAGAGTGCTACAACGTGGCACTCCCTGATTGGCTGAAGAAACCCACTTAGCCAGAAGGCAAAGTGGGTTTCTGGCATTCGTGGGAAGGTGACCCATGTGCAAACATGGGTCACCTTTCAGTTCGTGGTCGGGCAACCGTTTTTTTGTTTTATTCAAGTACGTGGATTATCCCTGGATTATCCGAGGAGCCTGGACCACTGGATCTGGTGAGTAGAATTTCTTCAACAGGTACCCCTTGGATTCTACTGGAGAAGAGGACCGACCTGCGTGGGAACATAAGGTAAGTATGTATGTATGTGTGTATGTATGTAATAAAATTATACTTTCACGGTGTGTGTGTCTTGTGTTTTTTTGGGTATTTTTTTAGTGGTAGTACTACAGGTACCAGCGGGCCCGTTTTTCCGCCGCATGCTGGTACTTGTGGTTCTCCAAGTACCAGCATGCGGGGGAGGCTTGCTGGGACTTGTAGTACTGCTACTAAAAACAATATCTTTTATTTTACAACAAAGGCTATCAGCCCTCCCATCCGCAGCCCATTGGATGGGGGGGGACAGCCTCGGGCTTCACCCCTGGCCCTTGGGTGGCTGGGGGGGGGGGACCCCTTGATTGAAGGGGTTCCCACTCCCCCAGGGTACCCCGGCCAGGGGTGACTAGTTGGATTTTTGATGCCACGGCCGCAGGGCACTATATAAAAGTGACCCCCGGCTGTGGCATTATCTGTCCAGCTAGTGGAGCCCGGTGCTGGTTTTAAAAATACGGGGGACCCCTACTCTTTTTGTCCCCCGTATTTTTGGGACCAGGACCAGGCGCAGAGCCCGATGCTGGTTGCTTAAATATGGGGGAACCCCTGTCATTTTTTTCACCATATTTCTGCAACCAGGATCGGCTCAAAGAGCCCGAGGCTGCTTATGCTTAGGAGGGGGGACCCCACGCAATTTTTTTTTAAAAAATAAGCACTTTCCCACCCCTTCCCACTGATATACATGCACGGATCTCATGGATCCGTGCATGCCTATCCAAACACGAATGAAAAAAAAAGTTCTGTTTTTTTTTAGCACTTTTTTACGAGTTGTAATTTTTCACGGCAGTGTTTGTTCTTTTTTTGCTTTGCACTTCTTAGTAAATGACCGAGATTCATACTTAAACAGCCGCGTTTTGACCGATGGTGTATTCATTCGTAATTTTTTACCTGAACTAGCAAAAAATTACGAATGCCCTCATCACTGCCGTGATTAGTGTTTAGTAAATGACCGAGATTAACCGAGATGACACTTTGAAGAAAAAACGGCATCTCGGTCAAAATCGGGAGCTTAGTAAATATACCCCACGGTCTGTAAGATAACAGAAGCTGATTGGTTAGTACTTTATCTGTCTTTATAGAAGCCCTAATAATGATGAAAGTGGAAATATGTGTCGTATATTTTATAATACAAATGTTATTGAAGTTTTATGTAAGTGATGCCAGGCATGTTATTCAGCATACTAGGCAACAGGGATGGGTCGGGATCCCAACAGTCAGAATGCCGACAGTAGCATCCCGACGGATCTTGGTGGTAAGTACTGGGATTAGGTTTAGGGTGAGGCACTAGGGTTAGGCTGCGGGTGGAAGGAGGGACGGTTAGGGTTAGGCTGCAGGAGGGACGGTTATGGTTAGGCCGCAGGAGGGACGGTTAGGGTTAGGCTGCAGGAGGGGCGGTTATGGTTAGGCTGTAGGAGGGGTGAGTTAGAGTTAGACTGCAGGAGAGACGATTAGAATTAAGCTGCCAGAAGAATGGGTTAGAGTTAAGCTGTGAGAGGGGGGTGGTTTAGGGATAGGGTGGTTTAGGGATATGGGTACAGTTAAAATACTCACCAGGATCCATCTGAATTTTGGGATGCCGATGTCAGCAGAAGCTGGTGCTAGCCTACAACTCTCTACGAGCTAGCTATACATCAGACCTTGCCCAACATTGCTGTAGATAAATATTCACGAAAAATGTTTCTCCTCTAACTGATTACATCTTCTCACCAGATCTACTTGTCTTGGAAGAGTGGTCCTGGAGAGGTGAAACACTGGAAAGATATGATTTCCCATCCAAGAACAGCTGTAGCACAGTGGCACCAACTCAAGGCCTGAGCTGATGGCTCTTCTGCACTCTGTGATCTCCTGCAGTCTTCGGTTACCTCCAACCAACTCTTACTGTCTGCACAAACACAGCCTGCAGGCTTGTATAAGGAACCGCCAGCTTGGAACTCTGGGTAACAGGATGCCCTGGGGCCAGCTTGTGCCACCTGCAGCTCCTCCACAAGGATTGTGATCCAAAACTGTCCTTATATTTGTCATCCCTGGCACAGCTGCAGTTTTCCTTCTGGCCTCACGAGATGCGGCACCTCCCAACACAGTGTTACAGAGACGCTGAGAAGGGCAGAGCGGGATCATCCCGTGAGAAACCTCTCAAGGCTGCCAAGCCTGCAAACTTTCCATGGCTTCTACAAATACATGCCATCCACAGAGGCACCTTAGAGTGCGTATGGTGGTTGTCAATGTTACAAGTCACTTTTTGTAGTGGTGCGAAGGTGCGATGAACCCTATCATTTTTTTTTAGGGTTTTGTTTTCTTTATTGAAAGAGATTAAGAGCAATACCTGTGTTATTGCGAATTAGAAACCTCCTTGGTGGTACGAGGAGGTAGATTTAGGGTGGATTCTGCTCCACAGGCTCTTTGCCATACGTGTGTGGTTGTTAGTGTCCAGTGTGTGTAATGCAATGTGTGCGTGCGTGGGTGCGTGTGTGCGTGTGTTTTCTCGCAGCTCACCCCATAACTTCTATCTTCCCTTGGCGGGCTGGTATGATGCTCCGGTGCACCTGCGTATCTTCATACCGTGTTTCTTTGTAGCTTTCTCTGACAGTTGCCTTTTTCTTTTTTTTTTTCTTTTAAATTCTGTTTTTCACTGATTCAGTCATCTTTCTGAGTTTCACTAGAAAAAAATATTAAAAGTGTTTTTGTTTTTCGTTTTTTCAAAGTCACAAAGAATATTATGTTGAATCTCTGGCCTGAGGTTAGATTTGTAGAGTGTTGGGTAGTCATCTTGTTGCTGCCAGCGGAGGCCCACAATGCATTGAGCCCAGCCCTCTCTGGCACAGGGAAGTTTATTGTTAGAGCCGAAGAGGAAGCAGCCCTTGGGCACAGCTCACAGAGCTTAGTATTTCCAGCCTCCTGGAAGGAAGGATGAGACGTTGGTGCAGTCCCCTTCTTTTCTGGTGATTGTGTGGTGTAACCTGTATGTATCAGGGCCCCCCTGCGTTTTGAGCATCACCAGCCATTTTGTCTTCCAGGATGAGGCCTTGGATATTCCCGGGGTCTCTTACTCTCCAGGCTCCAGAGTCCCATGTATAAAGCTAAAACTAACTGAGATGTAAGTATGAAAAGCTGATTATGGTGTCTGTGTGGAAAAGAAGGGGGATACCTAATGTACTTCTCGCCAGTTCTCATTCTGTTTGAGACAAAGGATAAAATTTAAAAAAACTTAAATAAATGCTGTAAAATTTATACACAAGATGACAGTAATGTCTTTTATACCCCTGGGGTCCTGCTTCCAGGGTCTTAGTATTTATGGCTGAGAGCTAAGATCTCAGCGTCACCTAGCACTATCTATCTATCTATCTATCTATCTATCTATCTATCTATCTATCTATCTATCTATCTATCTATCTAATCATCTGTCTTTTGGAAAGACAATGTATAGCATTCCTTGGTGAGACTCAGTACTGTACATTGTTTAATGGCTCTACTTGAAAGTCTATCCCCCCCCCCCTCCCCAACTACTATTGAATTGAAGACAGTAAGAATAATAAAACTAATCTTTTATCTAATACTGGATTAATACTGCTACTGAAGCATATACTGTATATTGTACATCATAATTGTGTAGAACTGTGGCTGGCAAGAAAGATAAGACTCTCAATTACTTCAATTGATGGCAATGTCTATTTGGCCATTGCTGTGATGCTCTGGTGCACACATATCAGTGAGTTACTGTAGCCCCTACATTGCAAGCTATCCTACATACCTCTATGGGGTGCGAGGCAAGACTTGTAAAGTTGATGGCCAGGATTTGATGTTCCGGGAACAGTAATCGCATCCATTGTGCTGAATCTAATTACTCTTTATCTCTTCCTATGCTGAGCATTTCAACCTGTTCAATGCATTTACACTAATGCTAGCATGGGAGTGTCACCTTTCTCATCACCCATGTATGCAGATAATAAAGGGTTATTTGCATATAAATGTACAGGAAACTATGGAAGCCAATCAGCAATTAGCAAGTTACTGTATATAATGAACACTCATATCTTATTGGTTGCTAATGGATACATTTGCATATTCACTTTCTACGTCTACAGTATTCTATCATCTGCAAACTATCTGGTGTCCAAGTTACCCCTTGGTGTACATGAGCTGCACCAGCTCCACCCGTCTCTCTTGTAGGGAGAGAGTTAAAGAACACTACAGGAACATTTGTGTTAGCAGCTTCCAATGAATAATTTAATAATTCACATTAAAGATGGATCCCAGCCAGAAAATCTTTTCTTTGAAAGTCCCTGATGGGCGATTGCACTGATTTAATAAATTAACATATAGATCGGGAAGAGCAGAGTCTACTCCTAATAAACCAGAGGATGTTACACTCACATGACACAATGTCCATATCAATAGCATACAGTATTTCTACCTACTGTGCAAACATTCAGTGAGGCTGATTCTGAATCGGACCAAGCAGCGACATGGGACGCAGTGGAGTGGTATCCCACATGTCTGAGTCACACCGCACATGTGTCTTTTTTTGTACGTACAGATTTGGATGCACGGTAGCGGAAATGTGAGGGGCGTTCCTGGACTGTGACTGGGAGGTAATGGGGGTATTCAAGGGCGTAGCTACCATAGGTGCAGGTAGTGCAGCTGTTATGGGGCCCAGAGCTGAGAGGGGCCTACCTACACTGTCAAAGTTACATGTGTTATATATATTTCTCTAACGTCCTAGTGGATGCTGGGGACTCCGTAAGGACCATGGGGAATAGACGGGCTCCGCAGGAGACTGGGCACTCTAAGAAAGATTTAGTACTACTGGTGTGCACTGGCTCCTCCCTCTATGCCCCTCCTCCAGACCTCAGTTAGAATCTGTGCCCGGAAGGAGCTGGGTGCATTTTAGTGAGCTCTCCTGAGCTTGCTATTAAGAAAGTATTTTAGTTAGGTTTTTTATTTTCAGAGAGCTTCTGCTGGCAACAGACTCTCTGCTACGTGGGACTGAGGGGAGAGAAGCAAACCTACTAACTGCGTCTAGGTTGTGCTTCTTAGGCTACTGGACACCATTAGCTCCAGAGGGATCGAACACAGGAACTTAACCTTGGTCGTCCGGAGCCGCGCCGCCGTCCCCCTCGCAGAGCCAGAAGACAGAAGCCGGCGGGTGAAGCAAGAAGACGTCAAAATCGGCGGCAGAAGACTCCTGTCTTCATATGAGGTAGCGCACAGCACTGCAGCTGTGCCCCATTGCTCCCACACTAACCCACACACTCCGGTCACTGTAGGGTGCAGGGCGCAGGGCAGCAATTGAGTACCTCCTGGCAAAAGCAGCATATATACAGCTGGACACTGTAATATGCATGAGCCCCCGCCATTATTTTTACACAAAATCGCGGGATAGAAGCCCGCCGCTGAGGGGGCGGGGCTTCTTCCTCAGCACTCACCAGCGCCATTTTCTCTCCACAGCTCCGCTGAGAGGAAGCTCCCCAGGCTCTCCCCTGCAGACTCACGGTAGAAAGAGGGTAAAAAGAGAGGGGGGGCACATAAATTTAGCGCATTAATCATATATACAGCAGCTACTGGGTAAACACTAAGTTACTGTGTAATTCCTGGGTTATATAGCGCTGGGGTGTGTGCTGGCATACTCTCTCTCTGTCTTTCCAAAAGGCCTTGTGGGGGTCCTGTCCTCATATAGAGCATCCCCTGTGTGTGTGGTGTGTCGGTACGCTTGTGTCGACATGTTTGACGAGGAGGGCTATGTGGAGGCAGAGCAGGTGCAGATGAATGAGGTGTCTCCGCCGACGGCGCCGACACCTGATTGGATGGATAAGTGGAAGGTGTTAAATGATAATGTAAACTCCTTGCATAAAAGGTTGGATAAAGCTGAAACCTTGGGACAGTCGAGGTCTCAGCCCATGCCTGATCCTACAGCGCAGAGGCCGTCAGGGTCTCAGAAGCGCCCACTATCCCAAATTGTTGACACAGATATCGACACGGATTCTGACTCCAGTGTCGATGGCGATGATGCAAAATTGCAGCCTAAAATGGCTAAAGCCATCCGCTACATGATTATAGCAATGAAGGATGTATTGCACATATCAGAGGTAAACCCTGTCCCTGACAAGAGGGTTTATATGTTTGGGGAGAAAAAGCAAGAGGTGACTTTTCCCCCTTCACATGAGTTAAATGAGTTATGTGAAAAAGCGTGGGATTCTCCTGATAGGAAAGTGCTGATTTCCAAAAGGTTACTTTTCCCGCCAACGGACAGGATGCGCTGGGAATCCTCCCCTAGGGTAGACAAAGCTCTGACACGCTTATCTAAGAAGGTGGCCCTGCCGTCACAGGATACGGTCTCCCTAAAGGATCCTGCGGAAAGGAAGCAGGAAAGTATCCTGAAGTCTGTGTATACACATTCAGGTACTCTACTGAGGCCGGCAATTGCGTCGGCCTGGATGTGTAGTGCTGTAGCAGCATGGACAGATAATCTGTCTGAGGAACTGGATACCTTGGACAAGGATACTATTTTACTGACCCTGGGGCATATTAAAGACGCTGTCCTATATATGAGGGATGCCCAGAGGGACATTTGCCTACTGGGCTCTAGAATAAATGCAATGTCAATTTCTGCCAGAAGGGTCCTGTGGACTCGGCAATGGACAGGTGATGCCGACTCTAAAAAGCACATGGAGGTTTTACCTTACAAGGGTGAGGAATTGTTTGGGTGGGGACGGTCTCTCGGACCTAGTTTCCACAGCTACAGCTGGGAAGTCAAATTTTTTGCCATATATTCCCTCACAGCCTAAGAAAGCACCGTATTACCAAATGCAGTCCTTTCGATCACAAAAAAGCAAGAAAGTCAGAGGTGCATACTTTCTTGCCAGAGGCAGGGGTAGAGGAAAAAAACTGCACCATACAGCTAGCTCCCAGGAACAGAAGTCCTCCCCGGCTTCCACTAAATCCACCGCATGACGCTGGGGCTCCACAGGTGGAGCCAGGAGCGGTGGGGGCGCGTCTCCGAAATTTCAGCCGCCAGTGGGTTCGCTCACAGGTGGATCCCTGGGCTATACAGATTGTGTCTCAGGGATAAAAGCTGGAATTCGAAGAGATGCCCCCTCACCGTTACCTCAAATCGGCCCTGCCAGCTTCCCCCATGGAAAGGGAGGTAGTGTTAGTGGCAATTCACAAGTTATATCTCCAGCAGGTGGTGGTAAAGGTTCCCCTCCTTCAACAGGGAAGGGGTTACTATTCCACAATGTTTGTGGTACCGAAACCGGACGGTTCGGTCCGACCCATATTGAATTTAAAGTCCCTGAACATTTATCTGAAAAGATTCAAGTTCAAAATGGAATCGCTCAGAGCGGTCATTGCAAGCCTGGAAGAGGGGGATTTTATGGTCTCGTTGGACATCAAGGATGCTTACTTGCATGTCCCCATTTATCCACCTCATCAGGAGTACCTCAGATTTGTGGTACAGGACTGTCATTACCAATTCCAGACGTTGCCGTTTGGGCTGTCCACGGCACCGAGAATATTTACCAAGGTAATGGCGGAAATGATGGTGCTCCTTCGAAAGCAAGGAGTCACAATTATCCCATACTTGGACGATCTCCTCATAAAGGCGAGGTCCAGAGAGCAGTTGCTGATCAGCGTAGCACACTCTCAGGAAGTGTTGCAACAGCACGGCTGGATTCTGAATATCCCAAAGTCGCAGCTGATTCCTACGACACATCTGCCCTTTCTGGGCATGATTCTGGACACAGACCAGAAGAAGGTGTTTCTCCCGGCAGAGAAGGCTCAGGAGCTCGTGACTCTAGCCAGAGACCTCTTAAAACCAAAACAGGTGTCGGTGCATCACTGCACACAAGTCCTGGGAAAGATGGTGGCATCATACGAAGCCATTCCCTTCGGCAGGTTCCATGCGAGGATCTTTCAGTGGGATCTGTTGGACAAGTGGTCCGGATCGCATCTTCAGATGCATCGGCTGATCACCCTATCCCCCAGGGCCAGGGTGTCTCTTCTGTGGTCAAAGAGAAAAGGAATATTTTGCTGCGCCTGTGTTAAGTAATATGCTAAAAATCAAATGAACCTGGAATTTGAGGTGTGGGAACACGCTCGCCGCTATATGGAGATGTGCAATACTCCTAAAAGTTTAACCAGATGCAAAAATTAATAGAGGCGCTCATGAAAAAACCACACACCAGATTTGCACAGGTTCAATAACAACCAAGGAATCAAATATATTAATAAAAAGTATATATATTTATTAATGACAGTACTCTAATATAAATAAAAATACTAATATATAATAAATAATTCGTAAGTACTATTCCTTATGACTTCACTTCATTTGTCAAATACAGAAGTTTAAAAACACATGAATTGTCTAAGCTTTGATTGTTATACTTAGTATCATTGAGATTTCACTGAACTAGATAATATGTAACAGAATGTTGCAGTCCTTTTAGAAACGCTGTTGCCACAGCTGCTAGATTTAATTCCTGAGCATATCACTGGAACTGCACAAAATAAAAATTGCCAGCATGAAGTATTTGTATATATGTATATAAGATTACCTCTCCAAAAGGGGCTGGTGAACCCGAGCGTCCCCGGGTGAGTCCAAGAATTTGCCCAATGGATGGAAAAACTGGAGGGTACGTATGGTATCTCAATGGAACAACCGGCCGCAAGGTTTATTGGATTAGTCTGCTGGTGTCACCTTGTAAATACTGTGCAGATGATGGATAGTGGCAGGTGTATGGTTGCTGAGTCAAAGCGCCGTCAGAAATACCCAGCTGTATGGGGAAACTTCCTTCCAGTGTGTGGTTTTTTCATGAGCGCCTCTATTAGTTTTTGCATCTGTCTCTTCTGTGGTGGCTGCAGAGTGCTCACCTTCTCAAGGGCCGCAGGTTCGGCATACAGGACTGGGTCCTGGTGACCACGGATGCGAGCCTCCGAGGATGGGGGGCAGTCACTCAGGGAAGAAACTTCCAAGGGTTGTGGTCAAGTCAGGAGGCTTGTTTGCACATAAATATCCTGGAACTAAGGGCCATATACAACGCCCTGAGTCAAGCGGAGCCTCTGCTTCGCAACCAACCGGTGCTGATTCAGTCAGACAACATCACCGCGGTGGCTCATGTAAACCGCCAGGGCGGCACAAGAAGCAGGGTGGCGATGGCGGAAACCACCAGGATTCTTCGTTGGGCGGAGAATCACGTGCAAGCACTGTCAGCAGTGTTCATTCCGGGAGTGGACAACTGGGAAGCAGACTTCCTCAGCAGGCACGACCTCCACCCGGGAGAGTGGGGACTTCATCAAGAAGTCTTCACGCAGATTACAAATCGATGGGAACTGCCACAGGTGGACATGATGGCATCCCGCCTCAACAAAAAGCTAAAAAGGTATTGCGCCAGGTCAAGGACCCTCAGGCGATAGCTGTGGACGCTCTAGTGACACCGTGGGTGTTCCAGTCGGTCTATGTATTTCCTCCTCTTCCTCTCATACCCAAGGTGCTGAGAATCGTAAGAAAAAGAGGAGTGAGAACAATACTCATTTTTCCGGATTGGTCAAGAAGGACTTGGTACCCGGACCTGCAAGAAATGCTCACAGAGGATCCATGGCCTCTGCCTCTCAGACAGGACCTGTTGCAACAGGGGCCCTGTCTGTTCCAAGACTTACCGCGGCTGTTTTTGACGGCATGGTGGTTGAACGCCGGATCCTGGCGGAAAAAGGCATTCCGGATGAAGTTATTCCTACACTGATTAAGGCTAGGAAGGATGTGACAGCAAAACATTATCACCGTATATGGCGGAAATATGTTGCTTGGTGTGAGGCCAGGAAGGCCCCTACAGAGGAATTCCAGCTGGGCCGGTTCCTGCACTTCCTACAGTCAGGAGTGACTATGGGCTTAAAATTGGAGTCCATAAAGGTCCATATCTCGGCCCTATCCATTTTCTTTCAAAAGGAACTGGCTTCACTTCCTGAGGTTCAGACGTTTGTAAAGGGAGTGCTGCATATTCAGCCCCCTTTTGTGCCACCAGTGGCACCTTGGGATCTTAACGTGGTTTTGAGTTTCCTGAAATCTCACTGGTTTGAGCCACTTAAGACCGTGGAGCTAAAGTATCTCACGTGGAAAGTGGTCATGCTATTGGCCTTAGCTTCGGCTAGGCGTGTGTCAGAATTGGCGGCTTTGTCATGTAAAAGCCCCTATCTGGTTTTCCATATGGACAGGGCAGAATTGCGGACTCGTCCGCAATTTCTGCCGAAGGTGGTGTCATCTTTTCATTTGAACCAACCTATTGTGGTGCCTGCGGCTACTCGTGACTTGGAGGATTCCAAGTTGCTTGATGTAGTCAGGGCTTTGAAGATTTATGTGGCCAGAACGGCTGTAGTCAGGAAAACTGACTCGCTGTTTATCCTGTATGCATCCAACAAGCTGGGTGCTCCTGCTTCAAAGCAAACTATTGCTCGCTGGATCTGTAACACGATTCAGCAGGCTCATTCTGCGGCGGGGTTGCCGCATCCAAAATCAGTAAAAGCCCATTCCAAAAGGAAGGTGGGCTCTTCTTGGGCGGCTGCCCGAGGGGTCTCGGCATTACAGCTTTGCCGAGCGGCTACTTGGTCGGGTTCAAACACCTTTGCAAAATTCTACAAGTTTGATACCCTGGCTGAGGAGGACCTTGTGTTTGCCCATTCGGTGCTGCAGAGTCATCCGCACTCTCCCGCCCGTTTGGGAGCTTTGGTATAATCCCCATGGTCCTTACGGAGTCCCCAGCATCCACTAGGACGTTAGAGAAAATAAGATTTTACTCAACGGTAAATCTATTTCTCGTAGTCCGTAGTGGATGCTGGGCGCCCGTCCCAAGTGCGGACTTTCTGCAATACGTGTATATAGTTATTGCCTAATAAAGGGTTATGTTATGTTGGCATCCGTGGTTGATGCTCTGTTGTTGTTCATACTGTTAACTGGGTATGTTATCACAAGTTATACGGTGTGATTGGTGTGGCTGGTATGAGTCTTACCCTGGATTCCAAAATCCTTTCCTTGTAATGTCAGCTCTTCCGTGCACAGTTTCCTTAACTGAGGTCTGGAGGAGGGGCATAGAGGGAGGAGCCAGTGCACACCAGTAGTACTAAATCTTTCTTAGAGTGCCC
This sequence comes from Pseudophryne corroboree, assembly GCF_028390025.1. Lineage (NCBI taxonomy): Eukaryota > Metazoa > Chordata > Amphibia > Anura > Myobatrachidae > Pseudophryne > Pseudophryne corroboree. The sequence continues at coordinate 100,556,306 of NC_086454.1, read as the reverse complement.
AGTCTCCTGCGGAGCCTGTCTATTCCCCATGGTCCTTACGGAGTCCCCAGCATCCACTACGGACTACGAGAAATAGATTTACCGGTGAGTAAAATCTTCTTTTTTTCACCATTGGGTGGTACATAGGGGCCCCTACAAACTTTTGCCTTGGGACCTGCAGTATACTGTATCTGCTTATGCACCTAGACCTGCTCATTGTAATCCATTATAAAATTAGCTGGAAAGCATATAATGTGGCATTATATGAATTGGGGCACTGTAATGTGGCATAATACGAACTGGAGCACTGTATGCCATAATGGAAATTGGGGGCACTGTGTTACATAATGTGTACTGGCAGCCCTACAATGTGACATAATATGAACTAGGGCTCTACTATGGGACATAACATTAACTAAGGCACTACTATGGCTCAGAAAATGAACTAGGGACCTATTATGGGGCATAAAATTAACTACTGCGCAGAGGTGTCTCTGTAGCATCATTGGGGCAGGGGCCCCTTCAAAATGTTGCTATGGGGCCCACAAAGTTTTGGCTACACCCCTGGGAGATGTTGCGGAGATGCACAGAGATGTTGCGTCTTACAGGAGAGTCGCAGGTGTGTTGCTGAAAGCAGTTTCATACAAAGACGCTGAGACATTCGCATAGGAGACCACAGTCAGTTGGAGAGACTGGTCCTGCTGTAGGGCTGGTGCATCTACAGACACTGCCAGTGGGTGTCTCAGTTCTTGCACATCAGAGGCACGAATGTACACCAGGGAAGGACAGGGTAACAAAGTGCCTTCCTTTATACGAGGCTCCCCTCCTGGTCTCGGTATGTAGAAAGGCCATACTGGCCAAGGTTGCATATCATTGGGTTCATCATTTGTATAGTGTACAATAATAATTTATTATTTACGTGTTCTACCGTGTATCCGCTGGGTGATGGAGGCATGATTGCTTTATTTCAAAAACTACTTATTTGTCAAATTTGGATGACTCGCTCATCAAGTCCATGTAGAGGTACAAAAGTCATGCAGCATAAGGGGATGGGCGTGTAGAAAGCAGCCTAGGGGCTTTAGTTATCAGGCATCAGGTTGTAAAACCCACACTTTTGATCGTATTTATTCCCATTCCCAATATTAAAAAGGGCAATGCTTTCACTAGCAAGAGTAATGGACATTCAGCTGAGATCTGCACTGAATAATGAACAGAGGGGCAGTGTGTAATTGGCGTAACAGGAGGCTGTGCATTGTCTGACGGTGACACATTGTACTGTGTGTTGTATATTAGACATTATAGTGAGCTATGGCCCTCATTCCTAGTTGTTCACTCGCAAGCTGCTTTTAGCAGCTTTGCACACGTTAAGCCGCCGCCTACTGGGAGTGAATCTTAGCATAGTAGATTTGCAAACGAAAGATTAGCAGATTTGCGAATAGACAGTTCTTAGCAGTTTCTGAGTAGCTCGAGACTTACTCTGCCACTGCGATCAGTTCAGTCAGTTTCGTTCCTGGTTTGACGTCACAAACACACCCAGCGTTCGCCCAGTCACTCCCCCGTTTCTCCAGCCACTCCCGCGTTTTTCCCAGAAACGGCAGCGTTTTTTCACACACTCCCATAAAACGGCCAGTTTCCGCCCAGAAACACCCACTTCCTGTCAATCACACTACGATCACCAGAACGAAGAAAAAACCTCGTAATGTCGTGAGTAAAATACCAAACTTAATAGAAAATTTACTTGGCGCAGTCGCACTGCGGACATTGCGCATGCGCATTAGCGACTAATCGCTCCATTGCGGAAAAAAAATAATGAGCGATCAACTCGGAATGACCACCTATGTCAGATAATGGACATGATGGAGGAAGGGTTTATAGAATCCTAGACATCACAGGTGAGCTGGGCATTGAATTACCTACCATATTAGAATAATCTATTTCATCCCCTATATAATAGCCCAGATCTGTCACTGTGTGACTGTGCGGATAACGCTGGGCGTGGCTAGGAGCTCTCATTGGGTTAGCAGCAGGTCTATCACACCCAGTCCACAGCTGATTGGGCGAGAAACACCCTCCCACACAGGTTACATCCAATGGGAGGGTGTTCCCAGAGCAGGATTAACAATGGGGCTGATGGATCTGCAGCTTCAGGTCCACACTCCAAAATAGGCCCACTGCATCTGCAGCAAGTCTCTGCGCTGTAGGTAGGGGAAAAAAATCCTTTTACTGCAGTGTCCTATGTCCTGCTGCCAGTCCGCCTGCCCCCTCCGGCATCAACAATCCCCACTCCCTAGCTACGGCACAGGTGGAACAAAAGCTGCTGCGGCCACCGGCATAGATGTGTATGAAAGCGGCGCAGCGGAAGGCCTTCATAGCCCTCCCTGTGCTGCATACTCTCTGAACCCTGGAGCCTCCTCTGCACATGATGTCACAGAAGTGCCTCCCGGCCAACAGCCGCGCCCAGATCCCCAGAGGCCCCGACTCCGCAACACAGCACCTGGGCAGCCAGCCTGGAAGCCCCAAGATGGCTAATGTAACGGATAGAGTGGGTGATATCACGGAGGGTAATGTCTGGACGCTGAATCAATGTAAAAGGTGACAGTGCTGTGCAGTGCAGTGGGTGTGCAGTGTCACTGACACTGCACAGCACTCTCACCTTTTACATTGATTCAGCCAGTCAGTCAGTTCTGCCAACCAGTCACTATTGTTAGTGCCGGTGTCCCAACGCGCTGCTTTACAGGGAAGTAGACGCACTAAATAAACTACAGCTCCCAGCAGCCCTTAGCGCCAAAGCATTCTGGCGCTAAGGCCTGCTGGGAGGTGTAGTTTATTGAGTGCATCTTCCCTGTAATGCGGCGTGTTGGGACACCGGCGCTAACAGTAGTGACTGGCTGCTGTGCGAGTCTCCGGGAGAGCCACTGCCAAAGGGAGGACAGCAGTGCAGCTGCTTCCAGGAGGAGAAGCATTACCCGCCCCTCCCCCACTCACAGCACCGCCAGGCCCCATCTGCAGCACCCCCACATTCCCCCCTCCACCACCCACGGTGGCTCCGGACCCCCTCCCCCACCTGCAGCACCCCCGCACCTGCCCCCCCCCACCCGCGGTGGCTCCGGACCCCCACCCGTGGCACAAACGCACCTGCTCCTCCCCCACCCGCAGCACCAGCCCCGTCCGCGCCACCCCGGCAACCACCCCTCCCCCACCAGCCACACACCCCGGGCCCCCTCCCCTATCCGCGTCTCCCCCGCACCGCCACTCCCCCAACCACAGCACCTACTAGGTGATTCATCAGGCCCTGCGTGTGCTGTTCACGCCATTGCAAGGGGTTACGACCCCTTAACCATCGCACGCCCTTTGTCCGGGCAATATTTAACCACTCACACAATTATGATTGGAGGTAATACTCCATATAATACAAATACTGCATGCCACAAGGGCGTGCAAGGGTTAAGGGGCGTAGCCCTTACAACGGTGTGAAGAGTTAATCACCTAGTTACATTATATTGAGGATTTCAGCAATGTATTTATTTAATGTAACGTTTTGTGTGTGTGACGCTTGATTACATTGCTCTGATGTAAAATGGGTCCCAAAGGCTACCAGATATAATCTTGAAAGTGGATAAGTACCCCCCAATATGCACCATACACCCTTTATCTCCCTTTAGCCATATCACGCTTCAACATGCACTGTCTGCAAATGTAAAAGCACCAATGCACCTAGTACATACCAGGGCTGGATTAAGGCTGGTGGGGACCCGGGGGCAACAAAGTTGCTGCCAAACATCCATGAGCACACCCCACTGTGCCCAACCGTTACAAAACACACACACTCACCAAGCTATCTAAGTCATGGAGCAGCAGCCTGGCAGGGACAACGCGCCGGAGTAGTAGGGACAGCTCTGAGTCAGTATCTCATGGGATTCCATTTCACTATCCCGCGAGACTTACTGTACATGGCGGAGCACCTAGGTGGCTGCTGTTAAAGCTGAGCATCCAGAGGAAGACTGCTCCGGTTGAAAAAGCAGTGTGTGGGGGCCCTTAATGTGTGGGGCCCTGGGACAACTGCCCCTGTCACCCCTCCTTAAATCCTGCCCTGGTACATACTCAGGAAGGAACGTTCTCTCTGCCAAACTCTGAGCCCGGCTTCTGAAAACACCTCCGCAATGTTACCACACAAGCAGTAGAACTGGAGCTGACTCTGTACTGCGCCCCGTCTATTGTGTACTTCATAAATCGCCTTCTCTGTCTTCGCTTCCACTTTGTTCAACTAATCGTGATGAGTATCAGTATCATTATGGCTTTATGTTCCTTTCTTCCCCTCAACCCCACCTTTATCCCTTGATGAACATTGGTTCTCCTATATAGATTGGCACACAAAACATGCACCAACATGCCATTCAGGATTGAGTTATTATAATGATTCTTACTAAACCAATTGTGTATTACCTACCACTAAATTGATAATAATAGTTTAACTTCAGGGGTGTATCTACCTATTGGCCAGGATGGCACTCGCCAGGGGCGCCAGGCAAGAAGGGGGTGCCGCCTGGCTGTGCCACCCACGTCCAAAGGATAGAAAAGCAGTACTGTCAGACTGTACCTGGTGAGAGTCTGTTACTGCTGGAGCGGCGCTGGTGTCCGGCAGCACTGCACTTGTAATCAGACTCAAAATAAACTACAGCTCCCAGCAGCCCTTGTTGCTGGGAGCTCCCGGCAGCAAGGGCTGCTGGGAACTGTAGTTTATTGTGAGTCTGATTACAATTGCGGTGCCGCCGGACACTAGTCTTATCACTAGTGCAGTGCGGTATGCAGTGCTGATGGACACTAGTCTGATTACTAGTGCAGTGCGGTGCTGACAGACACCGGCGCCGCGCCGGCAATAACAGACTCTCACCAGGTACACAGCGATTGTTATATAGCACAGTGCTATAGATCTATTTGTTGTTGAAGATAATAAAAAAGTGTCAGTGTTTGGGAGAAGGGACTGTAGTACCTGGAAAACTACACGATTTTCATGCATGTTAGATGTAAGTAAGTAGCGAAAACTTTAACTTGTTGAGTGTAATAAAGAAAATACATATCTTACCTATTTCAAGGCCAGGTTCAAGGAAATGCACATCAGTTAATTGTATAATTGATCATTTTATCTTGGAAGTGATGGCACCCTGATGTTTCTTCTAACAGGAAGCACTTCTACCATCCAACTAATGGTGTTTGGTTAATGGCTGGGTCCATTTGAGGCTCATCTCACAGCAGCTCATTAGCATTTCAATCAGGATGCAGTCAAGATGCCGGCGTTTGGATCTGGCGGTCGGAAAGCTGACGCCAGCATCCCGAAACTGCTTGGAATGCTGATGCTGGCTTCCCAACATAGATAGCGATGCTGAATGCCAAAATCCGGATCGAGTTGGTGCAAAAGTCTCCACTGGCAAGCCACGTGAGAGGGTTAGGGTTAGGCCACGAGGGTGGGAGGGTTAGGGTTAGGCTGCAGGGAGGTAGATTAGGAAGGGTGGGTTAGGGTTAGGCACCACTGAAGAGGCTTTTGGGGGGGGGGCGGGTTAAGGTCAGGCTGTGGGAAAGGTGGGTTAGGGGGAAGGGATGGTGTAACGTGAATATGAGACACTACTGTGCGGTGTAATGTGAATGAGGGACACTACTGTGTGGCATAATTTGAATTGGAAGTACTATTGTGTCCACGCCCTTCCCCCACAAGACCATGCCCCATTTCCAATACTCACACCTTATTCCAAATGTGTGTAGGGGGGGGGGGGCGCCAGCCCCTTACTTTGCCAGGGGCGCTCGGACCCCTAGATACACCCCTGTTTAACTTTATTATTAAATACTGAGGACTCAATTTCCCATTTACTGATTCCAACACAGTAAATAGTAATCCATTCTATTAATTCAAAACCAAGTTGCTTTATAAATAACGGAACGGCCGGGAGGCTCCCAAAAAGCGTGTGGTACTCCCGGACCCCTGGAAAGGAAGGCAAGTCTCCCGCATCTGCCGCCAGCACACGTGAGTGGTCCAAGGGGGACCTGATGACGCAATCTGCGCTGAATCGCGTAATCAAAGCCACGCCCCCTGCTATACAGTGTCGGCCACGCTGCCTATGCGCTGACCAGGCTGACCCCCGGAGGAGCAGTAAAGTAGGCAAATATGACTTGTGGATTGATTATGACATCACTGCATTACCCCTGCAACAACAGTATGTAGACTCAGTAACCACTTACAGTAACTGACAAATGTTTTTTTCCCAAAAATGTCTCATAAACTGTCTGTTTTTGTTATGTATTAGTTAAATAAAATCTATTTAAAATCTTATTTATTATATGCTAACAAAAACAAATATGTTTATCTCTGTAGTATTTGCTAATAAACCATACATGTGTGGGAGACTCCCTGAAATAGCAGCAATCTCCCTGACTCCCTGAATAGACCAGCAGTCTCCCTGATTGCACTTTACTTACATTGTGTAGCTGTTATGTACTTGGAAAAAAACAAAATTATATATATATATATATATATATATATTCAAATGGAGTGCCATTTGTCATCAGTGCCATTTCGACGTATTGGTTGAAAGGCACAATGCTCCATATGGATGCATTAATTTTTACATAAAGTTTCTGGTGGCCACTTATGTGGAACCACATGAGAGTAGAACACAATACATAAACGAACCCTAAAATGTATCAGTGTCTTTTCGTCAACACGTAGATCTTAGGGAGGAACAATATAGTAATGCGCAGGTGGAGCAGTACACAGTGCTCATAGTTGCTGCTTTTACAATTTCCCTGAAATCTAGTGTTCATATGCTATCACTGGAGCATAATGCCCCCCCCCCCCCCCCCCCCTTCCCACAGTGGCAATACAGCCCCTAACACTTCAGGTGACAATGAATCTTTAGTGGCAAGACGTCCAGCGGGTACATGTATTTGTATAAAGCGTTGCACAGTAATAACATCATAGAGTCAGTCCATTTTTAGTTATATAACAATAGACAGGCAAAATTGACTCCTTATCTTCAATATCTCTGCCTGAGCACAGGTGAGATAAGTAAAAACATTGATCCCCTAGGAAACAGCGCTGTTCGTGGACACATGCCCAAATTCTTTCTGAGGCCTTCTGCTGGCTAGACGTGTACTCTGTACATAAATAACCTCTGTGAGACGGGAATCTATCTCGCTAGCTGGTGATGTGTAAAGCAGCCTGTCATCGGCTCCATGAGGAGAGATGTTTCATATTTCAGGTATTTTTTTTATCGTATTTTCCAGCTATTCTATGTCTGTGATTGGGAAGACATGAGATGCTACTGTAGCTCTGCCTATAACACAAACACTTCACTGCTGGCTATACACAAATAACATTTCAGAGCCATTGCTTCTCTTAAAATATGAATTGGCACAAGGCAACTACACTTCCACTATGGGATCAGTATGAAATACCTACAATCAAAATTCCGACGGTCAAAATCCCGACAATTGACCGATGGTCAAAATCCCGACAAGGTCAAAATACCAATATGGTCAAAATACCGACATTTAAAATACCGACAAGATCAAAATAGAGACATTTAAAATGTCGACAAGTCAAAAAGTCGACAAGATTTTTTCATTGTTTTTTGGTGTGTATGTCAACATAGCTTTACATGGACACTGAGGGGTATATTTACTAAGATTCGTAATTTCCGAAAATAGGTCAAAGTTCAATCACGAATGACATCGAGAGTGTAAAACTGCAACTTTTTGAATTTATTACGATGGATTTACTAAGCTGTCGTATTCGTGTTTTTCTTTTCTTCCGATGTCGATGTCATTCGTTTTTTTTTTTCCTAATTTTACGGCAGTGATTAGCAAAACACTGCCGTTTTTTTTTACAATCAATCTCGGCCGGATCTGTGTGATCCGTGCTGGGGTTCTTTTTATTTTTTATTTTTAATTAAACAATGTAAAATCCCCCCAAAAAATGCGTGGGGTCCCCCCTCCTAAGCATAACCAGCCTCGGGCTCTTTGAGCCGATCCTGGTTGCAGAAATATGGGAAAAAAATGACAGGGGTTCCCCCATATTTAAGCAACCAGCATCGGGCTCTGCGCCTGGTCCTGGTCCCAAAAATACGGGGGACAAAAAGAGTAGGGGTCCCCCGTATTTTTAAAACCAGCACCGGGCTCCACTAGCTGGACAGATAATGCCACAGCCGGGGGTCACTTTTATATAGTGCCCTGCGGCCGTGGCATCAAAAATCCAACTAGTCACCCCTGGCCGGGGTACCATGGGGGAGTGGGGACCCCTTCAATCAAGGGGTCCCCCCCCCCCAGCCACCCAAGGGCCAGGGGTGAAGCCCGAGGCTGTCCCCCCCCATCCAATGGGCTGCGGATGGGGGGGCTGATAGCCTTTGTTGTAAAATAAAAGATATTGTTTTTAGTAGCAGTACTACAAGTCCCAGCAAGCCTCCCCCGCATGCTGGTACTTGGAGAACCACAAGTACCAGCATGCGGCGGAAAAACGGGCCCGCTGGTACCTGTAGTACTACCACTAAAAAAATACCCAAAAAAACACAAGACACACACACACCGTGAAAGTATAATTTTATTACATACATACACACATACATACATACTTACCTTATGTTCCCACGCAGGTCGGTCCTCTTCTCCAGTAGAATCCAAGGGGTACCTGTTGAATAAATTCTACTCACGAGATCCAGGGGTCCAGGCTCCTCGGCAAATCCAGGGATAATCCACGTACTTGAATAAAACAAAAAAACGGTTGCCCGACCACGAACTGAAAGGTGACCCATGTTTGCACATGGGTCACCTTCCCACGAATGCCAGAAACCCACTTTGCCTTCTGGCTAAGTGGGTTTCTTCAGCCAATCAGGGAGTGCCACGTTGTAGCACTCTCCTGATCAGCTGTGTGCTGCTGTCCTCACTGACAGGCAGCACGCGGCAGTGTTACAATGTTGCGCCTATGCGCTACATTGTAACCAATGGTGGGAACTTTCTGCTCAGCGGTGACGTCACTTTAGGTCAACCGCAGGGCAGAAAGTTCCCACCATTGGTTACAATGTAGCGCATAGGCGCTACATTGTAACACTGCCGTGTGCTGCCTGTCAGTGAGGACAAGAGCACACAGCCGATCAGGAGGGTGCTACAACGTGGCACTCCCTGATTGGCTGAAGAAACCCACTTAGCCAGAAGGCAAAGTGGGTTTCTGGCATTCGTGGGAAGGTGACCCATGTGCAAACATGGGTCACCTTTCAGTTCGTGGTCGGGCAACCGTTTTTTTTGTTTTATTCAAGTACGTGGATTATCCCTGGATTTGCCGAGGAGCCTGGACCCCTGGATCTCGTGAGTAGAATTTATTCAACAGGTACCCCTTGGATTCTACTGGAGAAGAGGACCGACCTGCGTGGGAACATAAGGTAAGTATGTATGTATGTGTGTATGTATGTAATAAAATTATACTTTCACGGTGTGTGTGTCTTGTGTTTTTTTGGGTATTTTTTTAGTGGTAGTACTACAGGTACCAGCGGGCCCGTTTTTCCGCCGCATGCTGGTACTTGTGGTTCTCCAAGTACCAGCATGCGGGGGAGGCTTGCTGGGACTTGTAGTACTGCTACTAAAAACAATATCTTTTATTTTACAACAAAGGCTATCAGCCCTCCCATCCGCAGCCCATTGGATGGGGGGGGACAGCCTCGGGCTTCACCCCTGGCCCTTGGGTGGCTGGGGGGGGGGGACCCCTTGATTGAAGGGGTTCCCACTCCCCCAGGGTACCCCGGCCAGGGGTGACTAGTTGGATTTTTGATGCCACGGCCGCAGGGCGCTGTATAAAAGTGACCCCCGGCTGTGGCATTATCTGTCCAGCTAGTGGAGCCCGGTGCTGGTTTTAAAAATACGGGGGACCCCTACTCTTTTTTCCCCCCGTATTTTTGGGACCAGGACCAGGCGCAGAGCCCGATGCTGGTTGCTTAAATATGGGGGAACCCCTGTCATTTTTTTCACCATATTTCTGCAACCAGGATCGGCTCAAAGAGCCCGAGGCTGGTTATGCTTAGGAGGGGGGACCCCACGCAATTTTTTTTGAAAAAATAAGCACTTTCCCACCCCTTCCCACTGATATACATGCACGGATCTCATGGATCCGTGCATGCCTATCCAATCACGAATAAAAAAAAAAGGTCTGTTTTTTTTTAGCACTTTTTTACGAGTTGTAATTTTTCACGGCAGTGTTTGTTCTTTTTTGGCTTTGCACTTCTTAGTAAATGACCGAGATTCATACTTAAACAGCCGCGTTTTGACCGATGGTGTATTCATTCGTAATTTTTTACCTGAACTTGCAAAAAATTACGAATGCCCTCATCACTGCCGTGATTAGTGTTTAGTAAATTACCGAGATTAACCGAGATGACACTTTGAAGAAAAAACGGCATCTCGGTCAAAATCGGGAGCTTAGTAAATATACCCCTGTGTGTGATAAGTGTACTGCGTCCCCTCGCATGGGTCACTGCGCTCGCCATGCTGCGCTCGGCACACTATTATATTCTCCCTCCAGGGCCACTGGGATGGTAAAGTATGAACAAGTCGGTTTGCTAACACTGCTCTGCTACAGGGTACACACCAGGGTACGCACCAGAACAGACTGCGGGTACCTGCCCTCTTCACACAGCTAATGCTGAGTACACACCAGTACCAGGCTGCTAATACTGCTCTGCTACAGGGTACCTGCCTCCTTCACACAGCTAATGCTGGGTACACACCAGGACCAGGCTGATAATACTGCTCTGCTACAGGGAAACTGATGCCGTCACACAGCTAATGCTGAGTACGCACCAGGACCAGGCTGCTAATACTGCTCTGCTACAGGGTACCTGCCGCCTTCACACAGCTAATGCTGGGTACACACCAGTACCAGGCTGCTAACACTGCTCTGCTACAGGGTACGCATCAGAACCAGGCTGTGGGTACCTGCCCTCTTCACACAGCTAATGCTGGGTACACACCAGAACCAGGCTGCTTATACTGCTCTGCTACAGGGTAACTGCTGCCATCACACAGCTAATGATGGGAATGCACCAGGACCAGCCTGCTAATACTGCTCTGCTACAGGGTACCTGCCCCCTTCACACAGCTAATGCTGGGTACACACCTGGACTAGGCTGCTAACACTGCTCTGCTACAGGGTACGCATCAGAACCAGGCTGTGGGTACCTGCCCTCTTCACACAGCTAATGCTGGGTACACACCAGAACCAGGCTGCTTATACTGCTCTGCTACAGGGTAACTGCTGCCATCACACAGCTAATACTGGGTACACACCAGGACCAGGCTGCTAATACTGCTCTGCTACAGGGTACCTGCCCCCTTCACACAGCTAATGCTGAGTACGCACCAGGACCAGGCTGCTAATACTGCTCTGCTACAGGGTACCTGCCGCCTTCACACAGCTAATGCTGGGTACACACCAGTACCAGGCTGCTAACACTGCTCTGCTACAGGGTACGCATCAGAACCAGGCTGTGGGTACCTGCCCTCTTCACACAGCTAATGCTGGGTACACACCAGAACCAGGCTGCTTATACTGCTCTGCTACAGGGTAACTGCTGCCATCACACAGCTAATGATGGGTACGCACCAGGACCAGCCTGCTAATACTGCTCTGCTACAGGGTATGTCAAAGTCAGAAAAATATCTCTATGCACACTACCATATTTGCACCTCACACAGGTCTGCGCTGCGCATGCGTGCGCTCTCCCGTGCGTGCGCATACTCGCTGTTGCGGGCACCCGCGGGCGCGCGGTATGTGCATTTACGGTAGAGTTCATGTGTTCGTAGCGTGCGACTCAATCGTTACACATTTTCACTATATAATGTATTTTGTAGATCATGGTCCCTTTGATAGATTCTGAAAGTTTGGTTAATGTAGAATGTTCATGAACAGAGAAATCCCCCTTTGTTTGATACGAAGGGTCAGACAGGAGTAATACAGTGGTGTTTAGTATCCATCGGAAGAGTATCTAATTAGCAATATTCCGGTGTTGGTTTGAAGCGGATTAATCGCTCGTGCGAATAATTATGGACATAAGAAGTTTATGTCCATTTACTATTATTTGCACTTAATTATCCATGCGGCGGGAAACCCAGTTTCCCTCCCACCTGAGCTGTTGGAAATAGTCACAGCCCACCTGTATGAATCAACCTATGACCTTTTGTTATAATGCGAAGCCGAATTCCTGTGTCCAATGAACAATGAGATTGTAGGGACCATTGAATTGTATTGTGTGTGGGGCATAAATAGACAAGCCGATCACATCCAGCTCTCACTCTTCAACGGTTATCATTGCTGAAAATCGGGAGCTGGATGTCCAGAGGCGCATGCGATCGTTTCCTTTGTGCGTAAGTTTTCTCCGCAACCATATTGATCTTCTTGTTATTGTGGGCCAATTTCTCTCTCTCTCTCTCTTCTCCTCTTTCTCTCTTATTTTCCCTTAAAACGTAATTGTATTGCATTGTATTTCCTGTGTAGTTATCTGGTTAGGTAGTCTATGTTATATTGTAGTGTATGACTTGTATTGTGTTAATTCTTTTGCAAGTATATCATTCATAATATATATATATTAGGCGTTGGACCCTAAGCCCAGGTATCTGTGTATTTCTTATAGTGTTTAGTATTCTCAGAGCATCGGTGACGCTCAAACAGCTTTTAAGTTAATAAGGTTACACTAGGTTGCATCTACACCCTATCTCTACACAAAGGTTTTTCAGCATATTACATTGTTTATGGTTTAGATATAAAGGTTTAACATTGTGAGCGTCTGCGCCGCTCGTGATCTCCTCGTGGTCTCGAGCGTCCGCTACGCTGATAGCGTAGCATTACGGTAGTCGCTCACCTATAAGTGTGCCTGATACCAACAGCGTATTCTCGTGAGCGTCTGTATCGCTCGAGCAGCCCGCTCCCGATACAGCGTCCGTTACGCTATAGTGAACCATTACGTTAGTCAGCAGCCAATAGCGTGCCTGCCTGTGATCTCTTGGCCGTGAGCGAACGTGACACTTGAGCGTCTCGACCACGGCTAAGCGATTGTTACGCAACGAGCGTACCCTTACGGTACTTCATACGTAAATAGCGTACAGTGTTCTTAGACCTCATAAAGGGTTTTATATAAGATAAATATTTAGCTTTATCAATTGGCGGCTCGCCCGTCCTTCACATATCTGCACTAGGTAATTTCAGCAGACATTATCCAGCAGCAAAGGGCGGGAGGTCATATTCCTCGTAGTGCTGTTTGGATAAGCGTCTGCTTCGCTTAGTAAAGGGTGCTGAAGGAATCCGGGACCGGAGGTAAGAACAAAACGATAGTGTCTTTTTAAAACTGTTTATTTCTGTCTTGCGTACACACGCACGCATATCTGCATTTCTTTTCATTCGTGTATTTTCATATATCACTCTCCTGTTTGCCATTGTATAATTGATAAACGTACTAAGAGAGATTTGCCGCTATTTCATAGTTAAAGAATAAAGGTAATACAGTTAAGGTATAGAAATACACACAGCTCTACCTAAAGGTAAAAGGAGAGATTGGTGTGGTGTGCGGTAGATGATCGAGGATCATCTACATTGATAAAACGTGTTAGTTGTGTTACGGTGGACATTGGTTTTGTGTACACGTGTCTCTAACAAAGGGCTGAGACTCGCGTACGCAAAGGCCGACGCACGCAGCGTAAATTACGCAACGGAGCGTCTGGGTACTCCCACGTAACTCAAGTCACACGATAGTGTTGATTTTTAAATAACGCAACAGGCGATAAATAGCGCAAATCTATTTTAACATTCGAAATTTAAATTAATAGATCCTTCTCCTAATTTGTAACACATCTGGTCTAAAGAGAAATTTCTGCGCAGAAATAGAAATAGAAACAAAAAGTGTATATGTGGTGAGTGAGTGTGTTTTTACAATTTTGAGGATTGAACCAAAAGAAATCATCGAGTTCTCGTGAGGTACATACGTGTAAGTGACATGCACGGTGGCTAGGGAGGCATCCTTGGTTTAAAAAAAAAAAAATTGAGCATTAGAGTATAGCAGACCAGGAGGTCATACTGTAGCAGACCAGGAGGTCATAACAGACCAGGAGGTCTAGGTACAGCAGACAAGGAAGTCTGCTATACAGTCCACAGGCACAACACCAAAAAAGGGTTGGTGCAACACCCATATAGGCCATACAAGCTCTTGCTGAAGGAATTCGCAGCCGCAATTTTCGATTCCGCTGGTCGCTCCGTACATAAGATTAGTTGCTTATGTGCTGAACGATTGTACCGCACGTAATTGTGTGCATTAGTAAACCTGACCGGTACTATTTGTGTACGAAGGTCATAAACGCTATTTGTACATTCTAACGTGATTTGTGTAATTTTTTATTTTTTCAAAAAGGGAAGTTCGCTGGTCACTCAGGAACTATCCAACAACCGATACTTGCTGGGGAACGCGCCCCAGTAAATAAAGGTTCACAGGGGCCCTAGGTTGGGTACAACAGCTCTGGATACAGTGATTGTGTTACTGGCCAACGTGGGCGAGAAGTGAGTGGAGTACTCGGTAAACTTCACCGCCAGCCTGCCCCGGACATCTTGGTTTTTGTAAGGGTTCGCTGAAGAAAAGCAACACCTGCAAGTTATGGGGGCCAGTTGTTCAGGTAGGGGGCGATCAACCTCGGTTCGGGTTGATTTAGTAAACCGACCAATCGGGTCGGCCAGGTATGTAATGTGTGAAAAATACGGTTCACACACAGAGGTTTTATGTGATGAATGGGAAAGAATGACTGTACATGACGGGGAGAAATTCCCAAGAATAGGTAGCTTTAGCCCAGAAGTGTTACTAAATCTAAGGAAAAGGATAGGTCTTATTGAACCAGCAAAGAGACGGATCAAACATTATGATTGTTTAAAGTTATGGCAACAGGAAAGTGAAATGCAAAAAGAGCTAACTGACATATCTGACTCTCATCTTGGGAGGAGAGATGTGGCAATGGAGAGGATTATGGTTGCGGAGAAAGGCACAATGTTGAACAATAAAAACGCACTTAGCAACTGTAGTATAGATGATAAGAATAAGTGTAATAAACATAACAATGATAATTGTAATGCTGTTAAATGTACAACTATTAACCCGTGCAAGTTGCACCCCATGTCAAACTTCCCTCAGGAATACGAGCAAGAAAGTGAACTCAACACGATGTCGGCACCTCTTCCAGCAGCCATCACACAAGACATCCAGGTGGACGCGACCAAATCGGTAAAGGCAATAATCAAACCCCCTAACGGAGGGTCAGGTGAGGTCGTGTCCACAGGTACGTACAATGTTTTATATCACGCACAAACAAATGTACCCCATATTGTAAGACCAAAACAAGGTGATGTAATTGAGTTTAGTCCTGTCAGGGTGATCACAGTCCCCAATGGGAAGACTGACGATCAGGGAACCATTCCCGTCCAGGACAGTGCAATGCGCTGTCCCTGGTCCCGGACCGAATTGAGATCAATTATGTCCGAATTTCCTGATCCACGGAAAAATCTAGTCGCATGTCAAAGGTTCATTAAAGAACTAGGAAACTCAACAGAACCCACCAACAAAGATTGGCGGACAGTGCTGAGGGCATGTTTGCCCTCCGGTGTTGACTCTGCGACATTTATTACTGATTGTCAATTAGACACAGAAGTACCTCAAACGGAGGAACACAATCAGGAATGTATTAAGCAGATAAACCAACAGTTGGAAGTATATTTCCCTGCCGTTGTCAAGTGGAATGAAATCTTCTCCATAAGACAAAACGAAAGGGAAAGTATCTCCAATTATTTCAATCGAGCACTGCAAGTAATGGCTAGGAACACTGGGATCACAGACATCAAAACATGCGCACAGCATAGAGAAATAGCGGTTAAGGTATTAATGAATGGTTTAAAGGAGGTATTGAGTACAAGGGTACAGACCACCAACCCAAACTGGAGAAATATCTCGGTGGCCGCATTAAGAGAGGCCGCTATTGATATTGATCGAAATATCACCAGATACAGAGAGTCACAAAGTGATAAATTAATGGCCGCAAGTATACAGGCCCTAACCACAAGACCACTCCAGCATAAGCCCCAAACCCCTGCGAGAAACTTAAATGTGGAAGTCTGTTACAATTGTCATAAAAAAGGACACTTTGCGAGAGATTGTAGATCAAGAGAAATACAAAAGTCATATCAATCCCCTAGACAACAACATAACCATGATATCCAAGGAAGCAGGGAAGCACAGGGAAAGCGGTTGATGGTGATGAGCATCCGAGCGTTTGAGGAGGCATCAAATCAACCAAAACCTCAGGTCACTGACACTTGGAAGAAGCCCCGGGTTTGTTTTCTTTGTAAAAGAGAAGGGCATTATGCCAGCAACTGTAATAGCACACATAAAGTCAGACCCCCTAGACATAGGAATGAGCAAAATTATGACACACCAAATTATAATCAGGGATCATATAGGAAGAATTTTGGTCCACACTCATGATATGTAGTCAAGAAAGGTGATCACTAGGACGGATGGTAAGCCTGAGGTAATAGTTAATAAAATTGGGAGGTCATTCCCTGAAGACACAGGAATGACCGGGTGAAACGTTGTAAATGTATCTGTGAAATGTTTCTTTTTCTCTCTCCCCATCTCTGACGAATATTGGTAGGATTCAAACATTGCATATATACTTGGTCTTTGCAGAAGTCTACCAAACCCCAGCATGACCTATCCGCATCAATGTATTCTGGCCAGATACAGACAGTGGAATATGGAAGTGCTGGGGGGAGGGACTGCGCAAGGAAACCATTAGACATGTAGATATGACAGCCTGATGATCTTACAATGTTTTAAAATGTTTTAAAATGTTTGAAAACTGTTTGTTTGAAAAATGTTTTTTTTTCCTGTTGTTGTTTATTGATGTGTTATGTTATATATATACATATATGAATTGTTCTCTCTCTCTTTTGTTTTTTTTGCTGTTGTTGTTTTCTCTCTCTTCTCACTCATGCTTTCATGTTTTAAAGATGGTATGTCACACCTCAGTTAGGCAAATGGTAATGCAAGATTTTTTGCTCCTTACAGAAAGATCGCTGGTTTGGAGGGAATATTGCATCACCGGAATGTTCGTTTGGAAGACTGAGAGACAGCACCTTTTTGAGATGACAGCAGAACAAGAAGAACAACAAGACTAGAGAACTTAATTATCGTAACAAGTTTCTCTCCCCCTCTAACTGTTTTCCTGTACCCCCATTACAAATTTCTTCTTTTCTCCTCCTGTAAGATGGACTTGCCCCAAGAGACTGTGATCTGGATTTTCCTGTTGACCATGATGTTGACCAGAGCAGTCTGTTCCGGCGAGAGTACCAGAGAGGTCGAGAAAGGATCCAGAAAGGTTCCGATGACTGAGACGTAGGTGTAAATTTCCAATAGCAACACAACCACCAAGCAAAAGGCGAGTACCGGAAACGATCTAGCAGCCATGTTATTTGTAAACATTTGTTAGCTGAAAAGAAAACTGTATCTGTAGGCTCTGTGACAATGTAGTTGAGGATGGGTGCATCAAGAAATGCCAATCCAGTTTTAATATCCACATGGACCGGCATCCCTTGAGTGACTATCACTCCTTAGTGGGTAGTGTGCTAAATCAAACAGATTGTTGGGTATGCTCTCAAGTACCTCAAGGTCATAGCAAATCAGGACTAGTACCATTTCCTTTAACGATAGGGGAGGTACTTGAACTAAAGGGTGGGAGACCGGTGGACAGGAGGTTTAATATCTCCAGCCCTCCTAGTTTGAAGCTCCACCAATACCATGTGGATAGGTCCCTATTATGTTTTAACATCTCCAATCCCCGAAAGCCAGGAAATTGGGAAGTGTCATGGAGTAACCAAACCATGACCTTTTCGCATAGAGCAGATAGAATGCCTACAGATACAGAGCTTGTACGCCACATAGCCAGTAGAGGAAAATCTTTCCGATATAGGTATACCCTAGGAAATAGGATTACGAGAGTTGGAGAGGTATCACCAGGATACTGTGCACATATCGTACAAGCTGATACGTGTACTAGACAGATGGGAGAATTAGGGTTAGGAGATTTCACATGGAAGATGTGTAATATGGTTATGTCCTACTCCGTCCCATATGTTCTCCCCGATGATGCATATTTCATATGCGGGAGGAAGGCGTACAAGTGGCTTGCCCCAAACTCTGAAGGATTGTGTTATATTGGAAAAGTACTACCTGAGGTAATGAGTTTAAGGAGTGAGGAAACTGTAATTCCCATGGATCTGATTTATGACCCAAATGTAGAAACAATGATGTGATGAAAATGCGATTTCTACGGTCCGTTTCTTTCACCTGTTTTTCCGTTTTCTCCAAGGTAAAAAGACCCACTTGGACGAGGAATTTGATGAGCCGATATACAGACAACAGATGGATTAAAGAAGAAGTTTTGACAACCTGATACACAGATTTTTGATGAACTTTGCCATAGATCCCCAGTTTCCCTAGAAATTTTAAAATTACGCTAGCCCAACACTTTTGTAAATCTATGGACATTGACAAAGCTTTTGCTCGCACCTTATGGGCAAAAGCACAAAGAAGACTGCATTCAACAGACACCAAACAAGACCTCAATCGACGAATGTACATTTACCTGACATAGAATACCACCGCATTTACCGTAATTATGTCTTTTCTTCATTTCTACAACCCTCAGGTAATGACACACATAGTCGATAGGGAATACAGGCACAGATATCAGCAATCACATATCTCCCCCATTCATGTATCATCAACTAAAATGTGCTCCCCCATCTTGTTACAACCACAGCCGAAAAGAGCTCGATAAAGTTTGACAGCCCATCCACAGACCCGTACCACGGGATAAGAAGGAATTCAAATGTATACTTCGCAATGCCTCGAAGCTTGATGTACAACACGTACGGCACGATGATACATGACCCCCCCAAACATGGATTCATACACACATGCTTCTACTATCTCACTAGGTCATACCCTCTTCACACCTTCTCCACTCTCCTCCCTTACCCAACCATGGAAATGTATTAACCCCTGACATATATTTTTCTCTTTTTGAAATGTTTTAGAAGGTGGCAGTTATTGTTGACTGCCAAAGGGTGGACTGTCAAAGTCAGAAAAATATCTCTATGCACACTACCATATTTGCACCTCACACAGGTCTGCGCTGCGCATGCGTGCGCTCTCCCGTGCGTGCGCATACTCGCTGTTGCGGGCACCCGCGGGCGCGCGGTATGTGCATTTACGGTAGAGTTCATGTGTTCGTAGCGTGCGACTCAATCGTTACACATTTTCACTATATAATGTATTTTGTAGATCATGGTCCCTTTGATAGATTCTGAAAGTTTGGTTAATGTAGAATGTTCATGAACAGAGAAATCCCCCTTTGTTTGATACGAAGGGTCAGACAGGAGTAATACAGTGGTGTTTAGTATCCATCGGAAGAGTATCTAATTAGCAATATTCCGGTGTTGGTTTGAAGCGGATTAATCGCTCGTGCGAATAATTATGGACATAAGAAGTTTATGTCCATTTACTATTATTTGCACTTAATTATCCATGCGGCGGGAAACCCAGTTTCCCTCCCACCTGAGCTGTTGGAAATAGTCACAGCCCACCTGTATGAATCAACCTATGACCTTTTGTTATAATGCGAAGCCGAATTCCTGTGTCCAATGAACAATGAGATTGTAGGGACCATTGAATTGTATTGTGTGTGGGGCATAAATAGACAAGCCGATCACATCCAGCTCTCACTCTTCAACGGTTATCATTGCTGAAAATCGGGAGCTGGATGTCCAGAGGCGCATGCGATCGTTTCCTTTGTGCATAAGTTTTCTTCGCAACCATATTGATCTTCTTGTTATTGTGGGCCAATTTCTCTCTCTCTCTCTCTCTTCTCCTCTTTCTCTCTTATTTTCCCTTAAAACGTAATTGTATTGTATTGTATTTCCTGTGTAGTTATCTGGTTAGGTAGTCTATGTTATATTGTAGTGTATGACTTGTATTGTGTTAATTCTTTTGCAAGTATATCATTCATAATATATATATATTAGGCGTTGGACCCTAAGCCCAGGTATCTGTGTATTTCTTATAGTGTTTAGTATTCTCAGAGCGTCGGTGACGCTCAAACAGCTTTTAAGTTAATAAGGTTACACTAGGTTGCATCTACACCCTATCTCTACACAAAGGTTTTTCAGCATATTACATTGTTTATGGTTTAGATATAAAGGTTTAACATTGTGAGCGTCTGCGCCGCTCGTGATCTCCTCGTGGTCTCGAGCGTCCGCTACGCTGATAGCGTAGCATTACGGTAGTCGCTCACCTATAAGTGTGCCCGATACCAACAGCGTATTCTCGTGAGCGTCTGTATCGCTCGAGCAGCCCGCTCCCGATACAGCGTCCGTTACGCTATAGTGAACCATTACGTTAGTCAGCAGCCAATAGCGTGCCTGCCTGTGATCTCTTGGCCGTGAGCGAACGTGACGCTTGAGCGTCTCGACCACGGCTAAGCGATTGTTACGCAACGAGCGTACCCTTACGGTACTTCATACGTAAATAGCGTACAGTGTTCTTAGACCTCATAAAGGGTTTTATATAAGATAAATATTTAGCTTTATCAGGTACCTGCCCCCTTCACACAGCTAATACTGGGTACACACCTGGACTAGGCTGCTAACACTGCTCTGCTACAGGGTACGCATCAGAACCAGGCTGTGGGTACCTGCCCTCTTCACACAGCTAATGCTGGGTACACATATTAAGAATGGGTTAGATAAATTCCTATTGGATAAGGATATCCAGGGGTATGGTGCATAGTCATGCATTATAGTTACTATAAATAGGGATAAAGTGCAATGGCTGACAGCAGCATCAGTCAGAAATTTTAGTCAAATCATCATGCGTAGGACACCACAAATAGGTTGAACTCGATGGACAATTGTCTTTTTTCAACCTCAGATACTATGTTACTATGTTACACCAGAACCAGGCTGCTTATACTGCTCTGCTACAGGGTAACTGCTGCCATCACACAGCTAATACTGGGTACACACCAGGACCAGGCTGCTAATACTGCTCTGCTACAGGGTACCTGCCCCCTTCACACAGCTAATGCTGGGTACACACCTGGACCAGGCTGCTAACACTGCTCTGCTACAGGGTACGCATCAGAACCAGGCTGTGGGTACCTGCCCTCTTCACACAGCTAATGCTGGGTACATACCAGAACCAGACTGCTTATACTGCTCTGCTACAGGGTAACTGCTGCCATCACACAGCTAATACTGGGTACACACCAGGACCAGGCTGCTAATACTGCTCTGCTACAGGGTACCTGCCCCCTTCACACAGCTAATGCTGGGTACACACCTGGACCAGGCTGCTAACACTGCTCTGCTACAGGGTACGCATCAGAACCAGGCTGTGGGTACCTGCCCTCTTCACACAGCTAATGCTGGGTACACACCAGAACCAGGCTGCTTATACTGCTCTGCTACAGGGTAACTGCTGCCATCACACAGCTAATACTGGGTACACACCAGGACCAGGCTGCTAATACTGCTCTGCTACAGGGTACCTGCCCCTTTCACACAACTAATGCTGGGTACACACCAGGACCAGGCTGCTAATACTGCTCTGCTATAGTGAACCTTCCACCTTCACACAGGTAATGCAGTCACTTTGTAGGCTGAGATCATAGCTGAGGATGTGCATCTATAAGCAAGGGATATGGGGTGCAGCCATATACTGTACCAAGGATATGGGGTGCAGCTATATAGCTGGACATGGGGCAAAACAGTATTTGGACAGTCACTGATTGTGCAAGTTGACTCACTTAAAAAGATGAGAGAGGTCTGTAATATCCATCATAGGTACACTTCAACTGTGAGAGACAGAATCTGAAAAAAAAAACAGGAAACCACATTGTATGATTTTTAAACAATTTATTTGTATATTCTTGCAGAATATTAATATTTGGACAATCAAAAAGTTTAACTCAATACTTTGTAATATAACCTCGGTTGGCAATTATAGAGGTCAAACTTTTCCTGTAGTTTTTAACCAGGTTTGCACACACTGTAGCAGGTATTTTAGCCCACTCTTCCATGCAGATCTTGGGGGTAATTCCAAGTTGATCGCAGCAGGATTTTTGTTAGCAATTGGGCAAAACCATGTGCACTGCAGGGGAGGCAGATATAACATGTGCAGAGAGTGTTAGATTTGGGTGGGGTGTGTTCAATCTGCAATCTAATTTGCAGTGTAAAAATAAAGCAGCCAGTATTTACCCTGCACAGAAACAAAATAACCCACCCAAATCTAACTCTTTCTGCACATGTTATATCTGCCTCCCCTGCAGTGCACATGGGGGGTCATTCCGAATCGTTCGCTCGCAAGCTGCTTTTAGCAGCTTTGCACACGCTAAGCCGCCGCCTACTGAGAGTGAATCTTAGCATATTAAAATTGCGAACGAAAGATTAGCAGAATTGCGAATAGACACTTCTTAGCAGTTTCTGAGTAGCTCCAGACTTACTCGGTATCTGCGATCAGTTCAGTGCTTGTCGTTCCTGGTTTGACGTCACAAACACACCCAGCGTTCGCCCAGACACTCCTCCGTTTCTCCAGCCACTCCCGCGTTTTTTCCTGAAACGGTAGCGGTTTTTCACACACTCCCATAAAACGGCCTGTTTCCGCCCAGAAACACCCACTTCCTGTCAATCACATTACGATCACCAGAACGAAGAAAAAACCTCGTAATGCCGTGAGTAAAATTCCTAACTGCATAGCAAATTTACTTGGCGCAGTCGCACTGCGTGCATTGCGCATGCGCATTAGCGACTATTCGCTCCGTTGCGACAAAAAAATAACGAGCGAACAACTCGGAATGACCCCCATGGTTTTGCCCAACTGCTAAAAAAAATCCTGCTGCGATCAACTTGGAATTACCCCCCTTGTCTAGATCTGTCATGTTTTGGGGCTGTCGCCGGGCAACACGGACTTTCAACTCCCTCCACAGATTTTCTATTGGGTTGAGGTCTGGAGACTGCCTAGGCCACTCCAGGACCTTGAAATGCTTCTTACGGAGCCACTCCTTAGTTGCCCGGGTGGTGTGTTTGGGGTCATTGTCATGCTGGAAAACCCAGCCACGTTCCATCTTCAATGCTCTTACTGAGGGAAGGAGGTTTTTGCCCAAAATCTCACGATACATGGCCCCATTCATCCTCTCCTTAATACGGATCAGTTGTCCTGTCCCCTTTGCAGAAAATCAGCCCCAAAGCATGATGTTTCCACCCCCATGCTTCACAGTGGGTATGGTGTTCTTGGGATGCCATTCATTATTCTTCTCCCTCCAAACACGGCGAGTGGAGTTTATACCAAAACGTTTGATTTTGCTCTCATCTGGCCACATTACATTCTCCCAATCGTTCTCTGGATCATCCAGATGGTCACTGGCAAACTTTAGACGGGTCTGGACATGTGCTGGCTTAAGCAGGGGGACCTTTCGGGCGCTGCAGGATTTCAATCCATGACGACGTAGTGTGTTACTAATGATAACCTTTGTGACTGTGGTCCCAGCTCTCTTGAGGTCATTGACCATGTGCCCCCATGTAGTTCTGCGCTGATTCCTCACCGTTCTCAAGATCATTGATACCCCACGAGGTGAGATCTTGCATGGAGCCCCAGGTCGAGGGAGATTGTCAGTGATCTTGTATTTCTTCTATGTTTTAATAATTGTGCCAACAGTTGATCTCTTCTCACCAAGCTGCTTGCCTATTGTCGAGTAGCTCATCCCAGCCTTGTGCAGCTCTGCAATTTTGTCCCTGGTGTCCTTAGACAGCTCTCTGGTCTTGGCCATGGTGGAGAGGTAGCAGTCTGACTGTTTGAGGGTGTGGACAGGTGTCTTTTATACAGATAACCAGTTCAAACAGGTGCCATTAATACAAGTAACGAGTGGAGGATAGAAGAGCTTCTTAAAGAAGAAGTAACAGGTCTGTGAGAGCCAGAAATCTTGCTGCTTGGTAGGTGTCCAAATATTTATTTTCCACAAGAATATACAAGTAAATTGTTTAAAAAATCATACAATGTGATTTCCTGTTTTTTGGTTTTTTTTTTTCAGATTCTATCTCTCACAGTTGAAGTGTACCTATGATGGAAATTACAGACCTCTCTCATCTTTTTAAGTGGGTCAACTTGCACAATCGGTGGCTGTCCAAATACTTTTTTGCCCCACTGTACCAGGGTAGGGGGGAAGCCATATACCAGGGACATGGGGGGGGGGAAATCTGGCAAGCATATACCAGGGACCTGGGGTGCAGCTATATACCAGAGACAAGGGTGCAGCTATATACCAGGGACCTGGAGTGCTGTTATATACCAGAGACATGGGGTGCAGTTATATACCAGGGACATGGGGTGCAGCCATATAGTAGGGACATGGGGGTTAGCTATATACTGGGGACATGGGGTGCAGCCATATACCAGGGTAGAGGGACATGGGGTGCAGTCATATACCAAAGACCAGGGAGCGGGCAAGCATATACCAGGGACCCTGGGTGCAGCCATATATCAGGGACCTGGGGTGCAGCTATATATCAGAGACAAGGGGGACAGCTATATACCAGGGACCTGAGGTGCAGTTATATACCAGAGACATGGGTACAGTTATATACCAGGGACATGGGGTAAAGCCATATAGTAGGGACATGGGGGCCAACTATATACCAGAGCCAGAGGCTGTAGCCAGAGGCATAGCGTGGAGACATGACACCCGGAACGGTCATGTCACTGTGCCCTCACCCACCACTACCACCACCACACATACATACATACATACATACATATTTATTTATTTTATTTTATTTATTAACAGTTTCTTATAAAGCGCAGCAAATTCTGTTGTGCTTTACAATTGGAAATAACAATGATATAACAAAACTGGGTAATAACAAGCAGTCATAGAGGTAGGAAGTCCCTGCTCGCAAGCTTAAAATCTATAGGGAAATAGGCATGGATAAACAAGGATAGGTGCTATCTATTGCATAGTTGTCCACCAAATTGCAAAGGTTCTTGGTGGGCTGTATGATATGGTCACACAGCAATGATGAACCGGGGTCGGGAGGAAGGGAAAGTGAAGAATGAGAAGACGTGAGGATATGTGTGGACTGTGCAGAGTGGATGCAATTTGATAGGAAAGTTTATGAAAGTTATGTGGGCGGTTCTGGAATTTGATACGCTTGCCTGAAGAGGTGAGTTTTCCGGGAACACTTGAAGATTTGGAGACTAGAGGAGAGTCTTATTGTGCGTGGTAGGGCATTCCACAGAGTGGGTGCAACCCAAAGAAAGTCCTGCAATCGTGAGTGGGAGTGAGTAATGAGTGTGGATGAGAGACGCAGGTCTTGTGAAGAGCGAAGAGGTCGGGTTGGGAGATATTTTGAGATAAGCAAAGTGATGTACGTTGGTGTAGTTTGGTTAATGTCCTTGTGTGTGAGTACAAGTATTTTTTATTGAATATGGTAGAATACAGGTAACCAATGGAGGGACTGACAGAGTGGATCTGCAGATGATGAACATCTAGGGAGGAAGATTAGCCTCGCTGCTGTATTCAGAATGGATTGCAGTGGTGAGAGTCTCGTTTTAGGAAGACCAGTTAGGAGACTATTGCAATAATCAGTGCAGGAGATAATGAGAGCATGGATTAGGGTTTTAGCAGTGTCTTGTGTAAGGTATAGTCATATTTTGGATATGTTTTTTTAGATGCATGTAACATGATTTTGAGATAGACTGAATGTGGGGAACAGATTAGAGTCAATGATGACACCTAGGCAGCGAGCTTGTGGGGTAGGGTAGATGGTCGAGTTTTCAACAGTGATAGAGATATCAGGTTGGTAACTACTATTGGCTGGTGGAAATATAATTAATTCTGTTTTGGAAAAATTAAGTTTGAGGTGGCAAGATGTCATCCAAGATGAAATGGCAGAAAGGCATTCAGTGACAAGGCCCAATACAGTTGAAGACAAATCTGGGGAGGATAGGTAGATTTGAATATCACCTGCATACAGATGGTACTGAAATCCGAAAGAGTTGACTAGTTTGCCAAAAGATGTGGTATAGATAGAGAAAAGCAGAAGACCTAAGACTGAGCCTTGGGGTACTTCGACTGAGAGAGGTAGCGAAGAGGAGGTGGAA
Organism: Pseudophryne corroboree; assembly: GCF_028390025.1. Lineage (NCBI taxonomy): Eukaryota > Metazoa > Chordata > Amphibia > Anura > Myobatrachidae > Pseudophryne > Pseudophryne corroboree. The sequence goes on along the minus strand of NC_086454.1, from coordinate 100,530,054 downwards.
TCAGAGAAAACACTACTGAAGGAGCGATTAGATAAGTAGGAAGAGAACCAAGAAAGGGCTGTGTCCTGAAGACCTAGGGATTGTAGTGTTTGTATGAGAAGAGAGTGGTCAACAGTGTCAAAAGCAGCAGAGAGATCAAGGAGAGTAAGTAGTCAGTAATGGCCTTTAGATTTAGCAAATCATTCACTACCTTAGTCAGTGCTGTCTCTGTGGAGTGTTGGGCAAGAATTCCTGACTGAAGTGGGTCCAGTACGCTGTGTGAGTTAATAAAGTGTGTGAGGCGAGTGTAGGCAAGTCTCTCAAGTAGCTTGGAGGGGCATGGGGGCTGAGAGATGGGACGGTAGTTTGAGAGAGTTAGGGTCAGAGTTGTTGTTTTTTGAGAATGGGAGTAATCACTGCATGCTTGTACAGAGAAGGAAAGAAACCAGTAGACAGTGAGAGATTACAGATTTTAGTTAAGGTTGGGGCAAGCACAGCAGACAGAGCTTTACTAATTTGTGAGGGTATACAGTCAAGGGGAGAGGTAGTAGAGTAGGCAGATGAGAAGAGTGCAGATACTTCATCTTCATTTGTAGGATCAAATGAGGAGAAGGTGTTAGAGGGTTCAGGCAGGGAATTGAGCAGGTCAGTGACTGTGGAAGAGCATAACATTTCATTTCAGATGTTATCAATCTTGTCCTTGAAATAGGAAGCAAGATCTTGCTGGTGAGTTGGGTGAAGGAGGGACAAGAAGTGATTTAAATGTATTAAAAAGTCGCTTGGGGTTAGAGGCTTGAGCAAAGATGAGAGATTGGAAATATGTTTGTTTGGCAGTGTCCAGAGCATTATGATAAGAGTGGTACACGGTCTTATATGTGAGAAAGTCACTTGAACTACGAGATTTACGCCACTGGCATTCTACTTTACATGAGAGTTTTTGTAGGTGTCTTGTGTATTTAATAGAACAGAGGTGTTGAAAGGAAAAGTTGCGCTTAAGGGTGGTCATTCCGAGTTGTTCGCTCGTTGCCATTTTTCGCAACGGAGCGATTAGGTGGAAAATGCGCATGCGAATGGTACGCAGCGTGCATGCGTTCAGTAATTTAACACAAAACTTTGGAGATTTACACAAGCTCGAGTAACGTTTTTTCATCGCTCGAGTGATCGTAGTGTGATTGACAGGAAGTGGGTGTTTCTGGGCAGAAACTGGCCGTTTTCAGGGAGTGTGCTAAAAAACGCAGGCGTGCCAGGTAAAAACGCAGTAGTGGCTGGAGAAACGGGGGAGTGGCTGGCCGAACGCAGGGCATGTTTGTGACGTCAAACCAGGAACTAAACGGACTGAGGTGATCGCAGTCTAGGAGTAGGTCTGGAGCTACTCAGAAACTGCAGGGAATTATTTAATAGCAGTTCTGCTAATCTTTCGTTCGCTATTCTGCTAAGCTAAGATACACTCCCAGAGGGCGGCAGCCTAGCGTTTGCAATGCTGCTAAAAGCAGCTAGCGAGCGATCAACTCGGAATGAGGGCCAAGATGCGAAGCAGCCCACAGCCAGTGGAAAAGGTAACACCAAAACCTTCAACATATAGACCACATAGAAAAAATACCACTGTTTATATAGGCGCTTATTAACAGACCAGATGTACTTGATAGTTTCTTTGTTAATCACAAAGTATTTCCTTAAATAAAAAAACAAACACAAAATATAGTGCAGATGGTACTGTTAAAATGTTGTAATATAGGAGGGTACTAATTTCAGACTCCTACCAGAAGAGATGGTCTACTAGATTGTAGACAAACGAGCATAGGAGGAGCGGACCACTGCCAGTCACGTACTTTTCCTCATAGTATCGTCATCCTCCATATTTATATAAAAAACATGAAGAGAAAACTCCACATAGTGCAACACGGTTTTATTCACATAAAAACATATAAAAATATTTAAAAGTTACAAGGAGAATATAAGATGGACTCTCACCAGAGACAATAGTGTACGTGCAAGGTAGACCAAAATCGCATGTGTGTGTATATCGCAGGCGTCCCTGGACAGATGTTCTGCACACCAGAGATGAGGAGGAAAGGAGAGCATTTATTGGAACCTCTGGTGGGCGGAACATCTTTCCAGGGACTATTGTGTCTGGTGAGAGTCCATCTTATATTCTCGTTGTGGCTTTTAAATATTTTTATATGTTTTTATGTGAACAAAACCATGTTGCACTATGTGGAGTTTTCTCTTCATGTTTTTTATATAAATATGGAGGATGACGATACTATGAGGAAAAGTACGTGACTGGCAGTGGTCCGCTCCTCCTATGCTCGTTTGTCTACAATCTAGTAGACCATCTCTTCTGGTAGGAGTCTGAAATTAGTACCCTCCTATATTACAACATTTTAACAGTACCATGGCCCTTATTCCGAGTTGTTCGCTCGCTAGCTGCTTTTAGCAGCATTGCACACGCTAGGCCGCCGCCCTCTGGGAGTGTATCTTAGCTTAGCAGAATTGCGAACGAAAGATTAGCAGAACTGCTAATAAATATTTTCAAGCACTGTCTGAGTAGCTCCAGACCTACTCCTAGATTGCAATCAGCTCAGTCCGTTCAGTTCCTGGTTTGACTTCACAAACACGCCCTGCGTTCGGCCAGCCACTCCCCCGTTTCTCCAGACACTCCCGCGTTTTTCCCTGACACGCCTGCGTTTTTTAGCACACTCCCGGAAAACGCTCAGTTACCACCCAGAAACGCCCCTTTCCTGTCAATCACTCACCGATCAGCAGAGCGACTGAAAAGTGCCGCAGGATCCACAGCAAATCTACTAAGTTTTTAGTTAAATAACTAAGCGCATGCACCCTGCGTGTCTTGCGCATGCGCATTTAGCAACAAATCGCAGCATAGCGAAAATCGGCAACGATCGAACAACTCTGAATGACCCCCCATCTGCACTATATTTTGTGTTTGTTGTTTTGTTTAAGGAAATACTTTGTGATTAACAAAGAAACTATCAAGTACATCTGGTCTGTTAATAAGCGCCTATATAAACAGTGGTATTTTTTCTATGTGGTCTTGTGTATTTAGAGTGCCACGTTTGACATCTAAGTCTACGTGGAGTGTGATGGGTAGCCAGAGCCACTTCATCAAGTGCTGTTTCTAGAGTTTGGTTAAGGTGTGATACAGCAGTCTCAGGAGAGGTGAATATAGAAATTGGTGAGAGTAGTGGTTGCAGTGAGGTAGATAGTTGTTGAAAATTAATAGCGTTAATATTTCTGTGGGTTAGAGGCGGCTTGGTAGACTTCAGGGACATTGAGTTTGAAGTAATGGAGGAGAGCATGCAGGTGATAAGGTTGTGATCTGAGAGAGGGAAAGGAGTGTTAGTGAGTTCAGAAACAGAGCATAGTCAGGTGAATACCAAGATCAAGGCCGTGGCCCTCCTGATGAATAGGGGAGTCAGTCCATTGGGAGAGGCCAAGAGAGGAGATTAGACAGAGTAGTTTTGAGGCATGGGGAGATAGTGGACTGTCAATAGAGATATTGAAATCGCCCATAATGATGGTGGAGATGTCAGAGGATAAAAAGTGAGGGAGCCATGCAGAAAAATCTTCCAGAAACTTTTTGGGTTGCCCAGGTGGGTGATAGATAGCTGCAACATGCAGAGATAAAGGGCTGAAAGTCCTAATAGAATGTACTACAAATGATGTAAATGCGAGTGAGAGAACAGGTGGTAAAACAGAGTGTGTGTGTGTGTGTGTGTGTGTGTGTGTGTGTGTGTGTGTGTGTGTGTGTGTGTGTGTGTGTTTGTGTGTGTGTAAGATCTGGACAGTAATATTCCAACCCCACCTCCTTTACAGTTACCAGGCCTGGGGGTATGTGTGAAGAGGAGGCCACCATGTGACAGTGCTGCAGGGGAGGCAGTGTCTGATTGTGTGAGCCAGGTTTATGTTATAGCTAGCATATTGAGATTTTTTTTAAATGAAAAGGTCATGAATAGATGTTAATTTGTTGCAAAGAGAGCATGCATTCCATAAAGCACATTTTAGTGACTTGGAGGGAGATGGGAGACATGTGATGTTTATAAGGTTTGTTGGATTTATATTCCGATGGGAATCAGCTGAATGTGAGTGTGGTATGTGGATGGAACCTGGATTTGGGGATATGTCACCAGCTAGTAGAAGCAGAAGGAGAGAGAGAAAGGTATAGTTGGGGGATGTGTGTGATAATAGTTTCTTATAGTGACAGGTTGAGGATGTTACAGTTAGTGTACATAGATAGGTTAAAAGCTCATAAGTGTTAATAAGAGGGGAGTGGAATAATGAGGCTGCAATGTGTAAAGAGCGATGAATAACAGGAATAATGAAGGATGTGCCATTTTATAGAGGATACCATGAAGTGCTATTAGGAAAAAACAGTTTGTGGAACATGTTTTTTTTAAATAGAAGTATAGTTAGGTAAGTGCATAAGGAAATTACCTGGTTTCCAATGTTTTTCAATGTTTGTTCAACTGTTGGTTTAACTTTTTCTTTTACATTTTTCTAACTTTGTAATTTCCTCACTTTGTATATTTCCAAACTCAGACAACTGCCCCATAACTGAATGCAAACATATGTTAAGTCTAATTAACAAAGGCTTCAGCTAAAGCTAATTGGACATCTAATCAAAGGACTTATATTACCGTGTGTTAAATAAACTACACTCCATTGAACAACATCTTCACAAGAGATAATCTCAGCTACAAGCAAGTACAGGTTGAGTATCCCTTATCCAAAATTCTTGGGACCAGAGGTATTTTGGATATCGGATTTTTCCGTATTTTGGAATAATTGCATACCATAATGAGATATCATGGTGATGGGACCTAAGTCTAAACACAGAATGCATTTATGTTACATATACACCTTATACACACAGCCTGAAGGTAATTTTAGCCTATATGCTTTATAACTTTGTGCATTAAACAAAGTGTGTACATTCACACAATTCATTTATGTTTCATATACACCTTATACACACAGCCTGAAGGTCATTTAATACAATATTTTTAATAACTTAATTTTGTGTACATTGAGCCATCAAAAACCAAAGGTTTCACTATCTCACTCTCACTCAAAAAAGTCTGTATTTCGGAATATTTGGATATGGGATACTCAACCTGTACTAATATTATACAAATATATTTACATACACTGCTAAATTATACATTAGTGTGCAGGGATCATCAATGAAAAATCACATACATTGAATACACAGCTGAAGGGGTGTGTGTCTTAATGCACAGAGAAGCAGGGATCAACAATGAAAAATCACAGATCACAGCTCCAGGCCTCCACATAAAAATAGGCCCATCGTCATGGCAGCACGATGATCACTAGCCAACAGCTGACCACATGGTCGCCCATAAATCATAATATTAAGATTGCATTTCTATTTTTATATATTTAGGGAGATATTGGAGCTGATAGTGAAGGGGATGTATACGCCCACATGGCTCTCACCACAACCACACAGCACTGATCACATCTCCCCCGTTTCTCACAATAGGCCCTTGAATATTTTCAGCTCAAAGTCCAAGTGGCCCTTAATCCGGCCCTGCATTTATTACAAATAATATCACCCTCATAGAGGGTCGGACTGGCCCTCAGGGGAACAGGGAAAACCACCGGTGGGCCCCACTGCCTGTGGGCCCTCCTCCTCCTCTAGGGATCAGGTTCCAGACTCTATCCTAGTGCACTTGAATTATGCATTATACTGTGCAGCGGAAATTTTTCGGGTTTTGTGTTTTGGTTTTGGATTCGGTTCCGCGGCCGTGTTATGGATTCGGACGCGTTTTGGCAAAACCTCCCTTAAAAATTTTTGTTGGATTCGGGTGTGTTTTAGATTCGGGTGTTTTTTTTCAAAAAACCCTCAAAAACAGCTTAAATCATAGAATTTGGGGTTCATTTTGATCCTATAGTATTATTAACCTCAATAACCATAATTTCCACTCATTTCCAGTCTATTCTGAACACCTCACAGTATTATTTTTAGTCCTAAAATTTGCACCGAGGTCGCTGGATGACTAAGCTAAGCGACCCAAGAGGGCGTCACAAACACCTGGCCCATCTAGGAGTAGCACCGCAGTGGCAGACAGGATGGCACTTAAATAAATTGGCCCCAAACAGCACATGATGCAAAGAAAAGAGAAAAAGAGGTGCACTGTGGTCGCTGGACGGCTAAGCTAAGCGACACAAACACCTCAATATCACAGGAATTATTAGTTCTAATCAATGGTATTATTGGTCCAAATCACTGGAAGAAAATGACAATATCACAGGAATTATTCGTTCTAATCAGGGCCGGCTCGAGGCATGTTCGACTCGAGCGTCCGCGCAGGGCGCCACCCTTAAAGGGCGCCGCGCGCTGGCGCCGCCATGTCAGAGCCTGGAGCCGGCCCTGATCTCCCCTGCTGTCCTCCCGGCTTCCGCTGTGTGCGCCGCCGCTGTGTGCGCTGTGCGGCGCCGGCGTCTGATGTCAGACACCGGCGCCGCACAGCGCGCACAGACAGCAGCGCGCACAGCAGCACTACCAGCAGCACCCCCCCTCCCGTCGGCACAGCAGGTACTGGGGGCATATGTGGCACTGTGGGGGGCATTTATCTGGCACTGTGGAGGGCATTCATTTATCTGGCACTGTGGGGGGCATTCATTTATCTGGCACTGCGGGGGCATTTCTGGCACTGTGGGGGCATATCTGCGCTGTGGGGGCATTTCTGTATCTGGCATTGTGGGGTCATTTCTGTATCTGGCACTGTGGGGGCATATCGGTACTGTGGGGGCATTTATGTATCTGGCACTGTGGGGGTATATCTGCACTGTGGGGGCACTTATTTATCTGGCACTGTGGGGGCATTTATTTATCTGGCACTGTGGGGGGCATTTATTTATCTGGCACTGTGGGGGGCATTTATTTATCTGGCACTGTGGGGGGCATTTATTTATCTGGCACTGTGGGGGCATATCTGGCACTGGGGGCATTTAATGTATCTGGCACTGTGGGGGCATATCTGGCACTGGGGGCATTAAGGTATCTCTCACTGTGGGGGCATATCTGGCACTGGGGGCATTAAGGTATCTGGCACTGTGGGGGCATATCTGGCACTGTGGGGGAATATCTGGCACTGGGGGGGCATATCTGGCACTGGGGGCATTAATGTATCTGACACTGTGGGGGGCAATAATGTATCTGGCACTGTGTGGGCACTTATGCATCTGGCACTGGGGGCATTTATGCATCTGGCAATGTGTGGGCATTTATGTATCTGGCACTGGGGGCATTTATGTATCTGGCCCTGTGGGGGCATATCTGGCACTGTGGGGGCATTTTTATATCTGGCACTGTGGGGGCATTTTTATATCTGGCACTGTGGGGACATATCTGGCACTGTGTGGGCATTTTTATATCTGGCACTGTGGGGGCACTTATGTATCTGGCACTGTGTGGGCACTTATGTATCTGGCACTGTGGGGGCATTTATGTATCTGGCACTGTGGGGGGGCATATCTGCACTGTGGGGGCATTTATGTATCTGGCACTTTGGGGGCATTTATGTATCTGAACTGTGGGTGCATATCTGGCACTGTGTGGCCATTTATGTAGCTGGCACTGCTGGGGGGGCATGTCACGTGTAGCTGGCACTTCTGGGGGGCATGTCACGTGTAGCTGGCACTGCTGGGGAGCATGTCACGTGTAGCTGGCACTGCTGGGGGGCATGTCACGTGTAGCTGGCACTGCTGGGGGGCATGTCATGTAGTGTTCCCGCTAGGCGTCTGTGGCTAGGCAATGTGTCTCAGTGCTCTCCCTGGTGCAATGTGTCTCAGTGCTGTGCCTGGCGCAAAGTGTATAGGAGGTTCTACCTGGTGCAGTGTGTATTAGCTGCACTACTGTGTGGTGTAATGCAAATTGCCACTATTATGTGGCCACGTACCTTCCCCACGAAGTAACTCCCCTTAATTTTTGCTGCGCGCCTTCGGCGCGCACTGTCCATGCTTTCACATATAGGTATCGGAACAACAAGCAGTATGTACACCATTTTGCCCTCCTAACTTAAAAATGTGCCCTCCCTGTGATCAGCACCATGCTCTAAAAAGTGAACACTATCATGTGTAGCTGGCACTGCTGCGGGGCATGTCATGTGTAGCTGGCACTGCTGCGGGGCACGTCATGTGTAGCTGGCACTGCTGGGGGGCATGTCATGTCTATCTGGCACTGCACATTATGTGTATCAGGCACTATACTGGAGACATTGTGTGTAAGGAACACTACTGTGGCTATGTGTAAGGCTGCTAATTGTGTGAAAATATATTTATAGTTTGATGATATGAAGTTACGAGGCCACGCCCACTTTTCAAGAGGCCACACCCACTTTTCCGGGAGCGCGCGCCGAAGGCGCGCGCATGGGGGGGGGCGCTTTTACATTTTCTCGCTCAGGGTGCTAGTAGGCCTGGAGCCGGCCCTGGTTCTAATCAATGGTATTATTGGTCCAAATCACTGGAAGAAAATGACAAAATCACAGGAATTATTCATTCTAATCAATGGTATTATTGGTTCAAATCACTGGAAGAAAATTACAAAATCACAGGAATTATTCGTTCTAATCAATAGTATTATTGGTCCAAATCACTGGAAGAAAATGACAAAATCACAGGTATTATTTGTTCTAATCAATGGTATTATTGGTCCAAATCACTGGAAGAAAATGACAAAATCACTGGAATCATTTGGCAAGATCACTGTAATTAATAATTAATTATAAATCACTGATATTAATTGGTAAAATCTCGCTATCGCCTGCCTAGTAAAGTGGAATCTAGATGGGATTTTGTACCGGGGACACAATAACTTCATCAATTGTCTAAATCCCAATGCACTAATGGCGGAAAACGGGCGCACGTCTAACAGCGCACTGATTATACTGAGAACTGATTATACTGAGCACTGATTTTACTGAGCACTGATTTTACTGAGCACTGATTATACTGATCACTGATGATACTACGGAGAACTGACACTGAGCAGCGAGAACAGCACTGGACTATTGTACTGTAGTATACTGATCACTACAATGCAGCACTGACACTGAGCACAGATATTAAGCACTGATCAGGATACTAGAAGTGACACAGAGCAGCAAGATACAGCAATGGCCTACTGTACTGTACTACTGTATATACTGGTGGTCACCAAAATGCTGCACTGTACTACTATATACTGCTCACAACAATGCAGCACAGATATGGATACTTGAAGTGACACAGAGCAGCAAGATACAGCAATGGCCTACTGTACTGTACTACTGTATATACTGGTGGTCACCAAAATGCTGCACTGTACTACTATATACTGTTCACAACAATGCAGCACAGATATGGATACTTGAAGTGACACGGAGCTGCAAGATACAGCAATGGCCTACTGTACTGTACAACTATATACTGGTCGTCACCAAAATGCTGCACTGTACTACTATATACTGCTCACAACAATGCAGCACAGATATGGATACTTGAAGTGACACGGAGCTGCAAGGTACAGCAATGGCCTACTGTACTGTACTGTACTAATATATATACTGGTGGTCACCAAAATGCTGCACTGTACTACTATATACTGCTCACAACAATGCAGCACAGATATGGATACTTGAAGTGACACGGAGTTGCAAGGTACAGCAACGGCCTACTGTACTGTACTACTATATATACTGGTGGTCACCAAAATGCTGCACTGTACTACTATATACTGCTCTCAACAATGCAGCACAGATATGGATACTTGAAGTGACACGGAGCTGCAAGATACAGCAATGGCCTACTGTACTGTACTACTATATATACTGGTGGTCACCAAAATGCTGCACTGTACTACTAATATACTGCTCACAACAATGCAGCACAGATATGGATACTTGAAGTGACATGGAGCTGCAAGATACAGCAATGGCCTACTGTACTGTACTACTATATATACTGGTGGTCACCAAAATGCTTCACTGTACTACTATATACTGCTCACAACAATGCAGCACAGATATGGATACTTGAAGTGACATGGAGCTGCAAGATACAGCAATTGCCTACTGTACTGTACAACTATATACTGGTGGTCACCAAAATGCTGCACTGTGCTACTATATACTGCTCTCAACAATGCAGCACAGATATGGATAATTGAAGTGACACAGAGCTGCAAGATACAGCAATGGCCTACTGTACTGTACAACTATATACTGGTGGTCACCACAATGCTGCACCGTACTACTAATATACTGCTCACAACAAAGCAGCACAGATATGAATACTAGAAGTGACACAGAGCTGCAAAGTACAGCAATGGCCTACTGTACTGTACTACTATATATACTGGTGGTCACCAAAATGCTGCACTGTACTACTATATACTGCTCACAACAATGCAGCACAGATATGGATACTTGAAGTGACATGGAGCTGCAAGATACAGCAATGGCCTACTGTACTATACTACTATATATACTGGTGGTCACCAAAATGCTGCACTGTACTACTATATACTGCTCACAACAATGCAGCACAGATATGGATACTTGAAGTGACACGGAGCTGCAAGATACAGCAATGGCCTACTGTACTGTACTACTATATATACTGGTGGTCACCAAAATGCTGCACTGTACTACTATATACTGTTCACAACAATGCAGCACAGATATGGATACTTGAAGTGACATGGAGCTGCAAGATACAGCAATGGCCTACTGTACTGTACAACTATATACTGGTGGTCACCAAAATGCTGCACTGTACTACTATATACTGCTCACAACAATGCAGCACAGATATGGATACTTGAAGTGACACAGAGCTGCAAGATACAGCAATGGCCTACTGTACTGTACTACTATAATATACTGGTGGTCACCACAATGCAGCACACTGAGCACAGATATTTGCAGCACACTGAGCACAGATATTGAGCTTTTCAAGCAGAGAACATAGCCACATCCTCTCCGCTCAATCTCCAATGCACGAGTGAAAATGTCGGCGACGCGCGGTTCTTTATATGGAATACGAATCTCGCGAGAATCCGACAGAGGGATGATGACGTTCGGCCTCGTTCGGGTTAACCAAGCAAGGCGGGAAGATCCGAGGCTGCCTCGGACCCGTGTAAAACACCTGAAGTTCGGGGGGGTACGGATCTCGACGAACCGAACCCGCTCATCTCTAATTTTACATATGTTACATTATACTTCACAAGAATTTGGTTTATTATACATTTACCAAGGGGCACAGAACATGTACTGTGTAATGGATAGCCAAACCTCTGTGGTGGCTGGCCATGCTCCCACTGGAGCCTGGCCACACCCTTAAGCATGGGCCCCTACAACAGCATTCCACCGGTGGGCCCTTCATGTCCCAGTCCAACACTGCCCTCATAAAACATAGCACTATCACCTGCAGTATAAATGGTATACACAAAATCAGGGATGGTATTGATATCTGAGTGATTGAAATCCTGAAGGACAGAATGCCGACAACTGCATCCCGACGTTCAAAATCCTGATGGATTCCAGCGAGTATTTTAACCCTAACTCACCCCTCCCGCAGCCTAACCCTAACCATCTCCTCCCACAGCCTAACCCTAATACCCCTGCAGCCTTACCCTAACCATCTCCTCCCACAGCCTAACCCTAATCCCCCCGCAGCCTAACCCTAACCATCTCCTCCCACAGCCTAACCCTAATCCCCCTGCAGCCTTACCCTAACCATCTCCTCCCACAGCCTAACCCTAATCCCCCCGCAGCCTAACCCTAATCCCCCGCAGCCTAACCCTAACCATCTCCTCCCACAGCCTAACCCTAATCCCCCTGCAGCCTAACCCTAACCATCTCCTCCCACAGCCTAACCCTAATCCCCCTGCAGTCTAATTCTAACCATCTCCTCCTACAGCCTAACCCTAATCCCCCTGCAGCCTTACCCTAACCATCTCCTCCCACAGCCTAACCCTAATCCCCCTGCAGTCTAACCCTAACCATCTCCTCCTACAGCCTAACCCTAATCCCCCTGCAGCCTTACCCTAACCATCTCCTCCCACAGCCTAACCCTAATCCCCCTGCAGTCTAACCCTAACCATCTCCTCCTACAGCCTAACCTAAACTGCTGATTGGATCCCGCTCAGAGGGCAATGGGTAACTTCATCTAAAGATCTGGAATGTGTCGCATTCTGGAGCTTGATGCATATGAGAAATGCAACCAAAAGTTAGAAAACTGCATTTTCTGCATTTTGATCGCAAAATGCGTTTTGATGCATCCTGCCCATGGTATACAAACTGTGAAATGGACAGAGACCCCCAATATAAGCGGATAGGTGAATCAGTGTATACAACAATAAGGGAAATAAGACAGTTTCTGTAACACAGGTAAGCACTGAAGCTGCTACAGTCTATTATAGCCCAGTGGCAGGGGGGTAAATATTGATCTTACCATCCGACATAAGGGGCCCAGTATTCTGATCCTGCGGTAGAGGTGAGCTCCAGATCCACCAACAAAGTTTGCGTCCTAACCTCCACACACTGTTTTTGGGTCATCGCTGCCAACACCAAATTACACTAAGGGGTATATTCAATTGAAGTTGGATCCATTCCGACATTCATTTGTCGGAATGGATCCGAGTGGCGCTAGTGATGAGCGGATTCGGTTTTACTCGGTTTTACTCGGTTCTCAAAAACCGAATCTTATTGGCTATCCAAAACACGTGACATCAGTGAGCCAATAAGATTCGGTTTTGAGAACCGAGTAAAACCGAGTAAAACCGAATCCGCTCAGACCTGGGCTATTCAATGCATTATCAATTTGACTTTAAAAAAAGTTGAATTGAGATATGGGAGCTTAGACGGGGAAGAGCCGCGGTCAGACGGGGGAGAGCAGCGCTACAGCAGCGCTGCTCTCCCCCGTCTGGCCGCTGCTCTCCCCCGTCTTCCCCCCCCCCCCCCATCTCTCTGCATCTCCCCGTCCCTCCTCTCCATGGCCCCTCATCATAGCCGCCGCTCACGGCAGCGTCCACCCGGCTCCAGCAAGCGACGTCTCGCTTGCTGGAGCCGGGTGGACGCTGCTGTGAACGGCGGCTGTGACATCCTCTGGCGCTGCTCTCCCCGTCTGCACGCGGCTCTCCCGGTCTCTGCTCCCGCATCTCATTCCAACTTTTGAGAATTAAGATGGTCCTAGAAGATGCTGACTTTGGCCACCTACCATACTTTTGCTATTACGCAATGGGGGTCATTCCGACCCGATCACTCGCTGCAGTTTGTCGCAGCGCAGCGATCGGGTCGGAACTGCGCATGCGCCGGCAACGTAGTGCGCCGGCGCATGGCAGTCGTCGGTGCCCAGCGATCGCCTCTGAGACAGAGGCGGACGCTGGGCGGGAGGGGGCTGAACGGCGGCGTTAAGCTGCCGTTTAGTAGGTGCGGTCCGGCCAACGCAGGCGTGGCCGGACCGTTGGGGGAGGCGTGCCGCCGCGGCTGCGTGACGTCTTACGCAGCCACTGCGGCCAGTGGCAGCGATAGACAACTGCCGGCCAGCCGCAGGTGCTGCGCTGGCCGGGAGTTACTCCACAAATACAAAGGCATCGCCTCTGTGCGATGCTTTTGTATTTGTGCGGAGGGGGGGGGGGGCGGCAGAGCCGGATTAAGGGGGGGTCCCCGGGGGGTAAGTACCCCGGGCCCCCCTTTTTAAAAGGCCCCCCCGTGTCCCCACAACCCACCACAGATCGGATCGATCTGCGGTGCTGTGCTTCCGGCTCCCCCTGCTCAGGGGGCTCAGCTTTCCAGTAATCTGTAAAGAAGCAGCCTGCGGCTCAGTCATTGGCTGGGCGCGCAGGCTGCAGGAGAGGAGGATGGCTTCTTGAGTGAGGGGGGTTGCAGCCTGCTAACAAAGGAACAGTAAGGCTGGCTGTACTGGTTTTTTTTTTATAAGTTTAGGTTCTGTGTTATTATACTGTATATATGCATTTATGTGTATATGTGTGAATACATATATATATATATATATATATTTATATATATATATATGTGTATATGTATATATATATATATATATATATATATATATATATACATACATACATACAGGATATAGCTCTAGATATATCTATCTTGGAATGGCAGTGGCACACACGGTCATGCAAGAAACATAATGGTAAATGCTTCTAAGTTTCGGTTTTATTAAAAAAAGCATTTAACATTAAGTTTCTTGCATAACCGTGTGTGCCGCCGCCAATGCATTCTATTTTATATTTACATTGGAGGGCACATGGGAACTGTTTATGGTATATACAGATTGGAGTGCCAAACATACACCATATATATATATATATATATATATATATATATATATAAAACCAAATATAGAAAACCACAGCACTCGCCACCCCAGAAGCGGGTGGGGGCATGCGGCCCATGGCCACCTACCCAAATACATACAAATAGAAAATTCAGCACTCACCATAGCAAGCTCACTTGTCCTCACAACATCAATAAATAAATGATGGGGGTTTAGTTAGTGAATTGGACAATGCACGGAAGCCTGCAAACCGCTCGCCAAGGTACCCCACCTTCATGCAGGTCCTACACTATCACAAAACCTTAAAAATTAAAACCTGGCAACTGTATCTCACATAATATATATATATTTTTATCTGTCTATCCAAAATTAGGCACTCACATGAAAGTAATGCAATGGGCCAAGGTGCTGTACCAAAGCAAAGAATAGTACTTACAGTGGCCATCATTTCAGTGTTATTTTTTAAATAAAACTGAAATAACGGACACTGGTTCCAGTACCGCTTAATTTACAGATAAGTGCTAAAGTGCCACCCTCCTGTATATAGTGTGTGTGTGTGTGTGTGTGTGTGTGTGTGTGTGTGTGTGTGTATATATATACTGTATATATATATATATGCATGTATATTAATTAATATTTATAAGTCTTATGTATCATTGTTATCGTTGGGAATTTGTGTATGTGTATGTACAGCAGTACTCATATGCAGGGACGTAGCCAGAACTTTGGGGGTCATTCAGACCTGATCGCACGCTAGTTTTTTTTGCAGCGCTGCGATCAGGTCAGTCGTATGGGTACAAAGCGGATCGTTGCTGTGCGATGGGTTTTACGGAGAATTACGGAGAATCCATTCGCACAGCCGATCGCAAGGTGATTGACAGGAAGAAGGTGTTTGTGGGTGGCAACTGACCGTTTTCTGGGAGTGTTTGGAAAAACGCAGGCGTTCCCAAGCATTTGCAGGGCGGGTATCTGACGTCAATTCCGGTCCCTGACAGGCTGAAGTGATCGCAGCGGCTGAGTAAGTCCTGGGCAACTCAGAAACTGTACAAACTGTTTTTGTACCGCTCGGCTGCACATGCGATCGCACACTTGCACAGCTAAAATACACTCCCGGTGGGCGGCAACTATGTGAACAGCTAGCCAGCGATCAGATCTGAATTACCCCCTTTGTGCGCCCAACAGCACCATTTTGAAAGGGCCCCTGTCCTAATGCTTTAGAGACACCTCTCCTCAGTAGTTGGTAATATTATGCCCTAATTACATAGTAGTGCCTTAGTTAATTTTATGCCCCATAGTTTATTTTATGAACCATAGTAGTGCCCTAATTACATTATGCATAACTGTAGTACTGCCAGTACACATTATGCCACACAGTACCTCCAATTCATATTATAATTTATAACTTACAGTGTCCCCAGTTCATATTATGCCACATTACAGTGCCCCCTTACCTTTATAACTTCCACTACACACACCTCTTACTGAAAACGGAATGTGAAACAATCTTAGGGCCCCCCCTGCCTTAAGTACCCCAGGCCCCCCAAAGCCTTAATCCAGCTCTAGGGGCCGGCACTGACATGCGGGCGTCCCCCCGCATGTTTGAGTTTACGAACGTAGCTGTGCTAAATTTAGCACAGCTACGATCAACTCGGAATGACCCCCAATATACATAAAATACAGTAAGTTACCATTTTAATCCCGGACATGTATTGTGTCCAGGGCCGGTTCTTGGGCGACAATAGGGGGCGTGGCTTCGTACAGGGGGGCGTGGTCATTTACGCCCCCTGTACAGACTGAAATGATGTGCGATGCGCGATGACGTCATCGCGCACCGCACAGCAAAGGTCCTCTCCACGAAGGGAACTAGACGCTACGCGTCTAGTTTCCCTTTGTGGACAGGACTTTTGCTGTGCGGTGCGCGATGACGTCATCGCGCACCGCACAGTAAAGGACCTCTCCACGAAGGGAAACTAGACGCGTACGCGTCTAGTTTCCCTTCACAGTGGCAGCGGGGGGCAGGCGGCCAGCGGGGGGCACAGCAGCAGCGGATCTTGCCCTGGTGCGGCGCCCTCCGGATGGCGCCCTGCGCCCTCCGGAAGGCGGCGCCCCGGGCAAAAGTCCTGCTTGCCCGTGGCAAGATCCGCTACTGATTGTGTCACCACTTACATGTAATACTTATCTGGTCACTGCAGAATACATGACATCCATGCTGAAGTGTTGCTTTTTAGAAACAATTCTTAATTAATTTGAAGAAACTGCTTTTTAATTTTAACAGATGGTGAGAGGACAGCAGATGGGAGGGAGGAACAGGTCTCCTGGAGATATTTCAAAGAATAGGATTCCAGACCCACTCTCACAAGGAAAAACAGATTTATTATCAGAAAGCTAGAACAACACAGAATACGGACACCGGCAATGCTGAGCTGAAGTTACATGAACAGAAAGGTGTGATTTGTGGAGAATATAACAAGTGGGAGAGATGAAGAAACCTCAATGAGAGATGAAGAAACCTCAATGGGGTCTTCACCTACATATTTCAGTAAAACATGTATAAAGGGTAATGTAACCAGAGGTAGGGAGATTAGAGAGCAAGGCTGAAGCGGAGAGATGCAAAGATGATGTTCGGACTTGCACTGAATGCGTGAGAGGGTTAAAGATGAGAGTACTGCAGTGAATAGCAATGACAATAACTGGAGACCAATCTATAAAGCCCCAGGGGATTCCTATGTATGTATACTGTAAATGGCTTAACCAGGAGCACCCTCTGCTGGTAGTATTACGTAAAAAGTACAAAGGCATCTAAAGTGAATCCAGATTGTGAACTTGAAAACAAAACTCTGAATGGCCCATTTATCAATAATTGCAGTGCAATCTGGGTGCGCCTAAAATTGCATTGCAATATGCAGCTATACAGCTATAATGTATGAATGAACACAAGCAGGGACAGGGGCTCTGAAAGGTTCACACCTGTGTCAGAACTTCTGCGCAGGCACAGTACGGTGACAACGCATGAGCAGCATTGCTGGGGAGGATCTGGTGGAACCCTCTCCCGGTGATTTCTGCTAAATGTAGCCCATAAGCTACATCGGCTAATGCCATCTTCAGATGGCGTTAGCTGCGGGGGCCAAGAAGCTTGCAAAATCTGTCAGCATCGCATCCACCATAGAAATCTGTGGTGGCTGCAGCTGCTGTTGGAAATGCTTCATACATATGGTTGATACATAATATTCACGGGTATGCCCCGAAAACACCCGAACATGAAGCAAATATTTATTGATAAGTGGGCTGAATAAGACCTTTGCCAGTTTGTGTAGTGTAATTTGCTCTTCTCATGCCCAGAAACCGGCATATGCAGATTCTGGCATGGTTGCTTGCACCTGGATAGGCAGGACTAAGGAGTGAAGGAACAGTGTAACATAGCTAGCGCACAGTAAGGGCACCTTCATATAATTGCAAACAGATCCGTACTGACAAACTTACATATACACTTCTGTCTAAGTCATACTTGCCTACTTTTGAAAAAGCATTTCAGGGAGATTGTGAAATGAACACCTATAAGCGCGGACGTGTACTGATACATCTGAGAGGCGTGTCATGAAAATAACTTACATCAAAAGGTAAATGAGCCCCAAAGTTAGTATACACATATACTGTAAGTGGCCATGAGAAACCTTATTTAAAATGTATGTAGCCATAGGGATCATTGAGTCTTATAACCAATACAGGGAAATGGCACTGATGATACCATTTGAATGTATATATCTCTAATTTATCTTTTCCCCAAGAATGTAACAGCTATATAATGGGGGTAAGGTAAAATCAGGGAGATTGCTGGTCTATTGAGGGAGTGAGGGAGATTGTTGCTACTTCAGGGAGTCTCCTGCAGAATGAGGGAGGGTAGGCAACTCTGGTCTATGCCATCATTGGATGATGCCCAGAGGCTGGTACTAATATTCAATGATGATGTTCATGATGGTTGCCAGTACCAGAAAACTGCTTCTGATTGGCTAATTGCAAATGCACAGCTGACACTGATAGGTGCTTTTTGCAGTCCTCATGCATAAATTTTGTGTGTGTGTGTGTGTGTGTGTGTGTGTGTGTGTGTGTGTGTGTGTGTGTGTGTGTGTGTGTGTGTGTGTGTGTGTGTGTGTGTGTGTGTGTGTGTGTGTGTGTGTACTCGTATTCCTATCCTTATGGGGACACAGACCGGACAGCACACCAACACTGGTGGGACTTTCAACATGGTGGGGACCTGAAATGAGGTCCCCACAAGTCAGACCCCAGGAGGTGATAGTAAGGGCATGTCCCAACTACCCAGCATCAAAATCGGGCATGTCATCGAGAATCACATTTGCCAGACCATACTGTGTGTATGTGTGTGCAATGCAGATTATGTGTTAAAGCAACTGATTGGTTCATTAAAAAAATATAGATTTATATATTTTAGGGACCCACTGCAGTTCCACCAGGGGGTACCGCGCATTCCCCCTTTCCCTTAAGGAGCAGCAGACAGGGTGCCTCCCTGTAATTTTGGGGACCCGGCAGGCCTTCTAATAATTTAGGGGCCCCACTGCAGTTCCACCCGGTGGCCATCAGGGGGCGCCATGTGTGCCCCTTCAGGAGCAGCAGAGAGTGCGCCTCTCTGTAATTTTGGGGACCCGGGGCGCCATCCAATAATTCTGGGGCTCTGCTGCAGTTCCGCCCGGCGGCCAACGGGGGGCGCCGCACGTGCCCCCTCCATCTGCCCCCTGCAGGAGCAGCAGTCAGGGCGCCTCCCCATAATTTTGGGGACCCGGGGCACCTTCCAATAATTTTGGGGCCCCGCTGCAGTTCCACCTCTGCCCCCTGCAGGAGCAGCAGTCAGGGCGCCTCTCCGTAATTTTGGGGACCCGGGGTGCATTCCCATAAATTTTGGGTCCCCGCTGCAGTTCTGCCCAGCGGCCACCGGGGGGCGCCGCACATGCCCCCTCCCTCTGCTCCCTGCAGGAGCAGCAGTCAGGGCGCCTCCCCGTAATTTTGGGGACCCGGGGGTGCCTTCCCATAATTTTTAGGGCCCCGCTGCAGTTCCGCCTGGCGGCCAACGGGGGGCGCCGCACGTGCCCCCTCCCACTTTCCCCAGAACGAGCTCTAGCCGGGGCCCTTCTTATAATTTTCACGGGCGCTGGAGAGGAGCTATTCGACTTATCTCGATAAAAAGTGTTGAATTTCCCATTCTGGAACTCCCCCAAATGAGTGTGGACGTGTATCCCTCGTGCCTGGACACGTTTCCAGGAGCTAGGGTAAAATCTGAGCATGGCCCACTAGAATGACGCGCGCTCCACCCGATCTGCTACCCTGAAAAGAACCCCTCAGGCATATTGATATGGCCAGATCCTCAGGGGATGGTGATGTGGCTGAGAGGCTGGAACTGCAGATAAAGATCTGTGACAAAAATGCCTTGGAGCTCAGAGACTGGATACAGGCTGAACAATAGAGAGAGGTCTTCCCTTTCAGAGGCAACCCAGCCAGGGTTCCGATGTTGAAATGGGGCTCCTCCGGGCACCGGCTCCCTCTCCCCTGGCGCAGCGCCCCCTGTGGCAGACAGGGGAAGCGCAGTCCCACCGGGACTTCCAGTCTTTCGTTCCTCCGATCTCCCTTCCGAGGCTGAAATGGGGCTCCTCAGGACATCGGTTGGAGCCTGCGGACCGGGCTTGGGCCGGCTCCCTCTCCCCTGGCGCAGCGCCCCCCTGTGGCAGACAGGGGAAGCGCAGTCCCACCGGGACTTCCAGTCTCCCGTTCCTCTGACCTCCCCTCCGAGGCCAAAATGGGGCTCCTCCGGGCATCGGTTGGAGCCTGGGGACCGGGCTTGGCCTGGCTCCCTCTCACCTTGTGCAGCGCCCCCCTGTGGCAGATGGGGGAAGTGCAGTCCCACTGGGACTTCCAGTCTTTCGTTCCTCCGATCTCCCCTCCGAGGCTGAAATGGGGCTCCTCCGGGCATCGGTTGGAGCCTGCGGACCGGGCTTGGCCCAGCTCCTTCTCGCATGGTGCAGTGCCTCCTGTGGCAGATAGGGGAAGCGCAGTCCCACCGGGACTTCCAGTCTTTCGTTCCTCCGATCTCTCCTCCGAGGCTGAAATGGGGCTCCTCCGGGCATCGGTTGGAGCCTGTGGACCGGGCTTGGCCTGGCTCCCTATGCCTGGGAGCAGCGCCCCCAGTGTGCTGAACTGGGTACTGCAATTCATGGAAGTCATGCTGATGAGTGTGTATGGCTGAACCCTCAGGCTGGGAGTGGTTCCAAGAGCCTGGGGAAAATAGGAGAGTGTACTGCAAAAGTGTCGCGCGCATCACCTGTCCTGCTACGTCCAAGAGAACCCAGCTGAGAGATTCACAGGATGAGAACAGAGTCCAGCCGGGAAAAGATGGGTACTCAATAGAAGGTCCTCTTTTCTTTGTCCTGCAAACCCGATCGATGTGGCTCCCTGCGCTCCGGCGGGGAGGGCCATTCGCTTGGCCGGAACCCAGGGGTCCCAGCCAGCTCCAGGCAAACAAGGCCCTCCTTCTGCCCACGGCGTGCCTGGAAACCCTCCACTGTAAGGGTTTACTAGTCCCCAAATGTCCGCCCAGTGCTCTTGGCCAGAGCTGGGTGGGCCTTGTTTCTGACTCCAGTCAGTATGGTCTGCTCTGTCTATCAGCCCAGCAGGTGCCTGACAACACCAGGGGTGCTGGGGAAGTGTCCCCATCACCTAGCAAAGCTCACCATTGGACCCTGGTGGAGCGCATGATTTCCTGGTAACTGCACAAGTGCCACCATGAACCAATGATGCGGTCTGTCAATGGCCGCAGGTGGCTGCACGGAAGGGTTCAGCTGTGGGGCCCTGCGGAGAGCAGAGCCAGACAGGATGGAGGTAGAGTGAGATAGAAAGTGTGCGAGAAAGGGGAGTCTCGTATGGCGTGAGAGAGAAGCACAGGCTCTGAGCAAAGCTGGCTGGAATCCGTCAGTAGAAAAAGGGAGAGTGGGAGGCCCCTTTGGAGGGATCCAGTGGAAGCTGCGCACTGAGTGGGCCTGGGACTACCCATGTATCATTGACGGTATCCCGGAGAGTGGCACAGCCCTTTACGATATGAACCTTTTACACCCTTTCACCCCCCCCGGGACAAGATGAAACCAGTCAGGTGTAGATCGGGATGTGGTGGGTTGGGGGCAGCGGGGTTCCCTGGGGGCAGACGGCTCACCCACGCCTCGACCAGCGGGGATCTGCACCTTGTGCAGCGCCCCCCTGTGGCAGATGGGGGAAGTGCAGTTCCACCGGGACTTATTATTATTATTACCAGTTACTTATATAGCGCACACATATTCCGCAGCGCTTTACAGAGAATATTTTGCACATTCACATCAGTCCCTGCCCCAGTGGAGCTTACAATCTATATTCCCTATCACGTGTACACACAGACACATACACTAGGGTTAATTTTTGTTGGAAGCCAATTAACCTACCAGTATATTTTTGGATTGTGGGAGGAAACCGGAGTACCCGGAGAAAACCCACGCAAGTACGGGGAGAATATACAAACTCCACACAGTTAGGGCCATGGTGGGAATCGAACCCATGACCTTAGTGCTGTGAGGCAGTAATGCTAACCATTACACCATCCGTACTGCCCCCGGGACTTCCAGTCTTTCGTTCCTCCGATCTCCCCTCTG
The DNA here is from genome assembly GCF_028390025.1 of Pseudophryne corroboree. Lineage (NCBI taxonomy): Eukaryota > Metazoa > Chordata > Amphibia > Anura > Myobatrachidae > Pseudophryne > Pseudophryne corroboree. The sequence goes on along the minus strand of NC_086454.1, from coordinate 100,508,065 downwards.
AGGCTGAAATGGAGCTCCTCCGGGCATCGGTTGGAGCCTGAGGACCGGGCTTGGCCCAGCTCCTTCTCGCATGGTGCAGTGCCCCCTGTGGCAGATAGGGGAAGCGCAGTCCCACCGGGACTTCCAGTCTTTCGTTCCTCCGATCTCTCCTCCGAGGCTGAAATGGGGCTCCTCCGGGCATCGGTTGGAGCCTGTGGTCCGGGCTTGGCCTAGCTCCCTATGCCTGGGAGCAGCGCCCCAGTGTGCTGAACTGGGTACTGCAATTCATGGAAGTCATGCTAATGAGTGTGTATGTATGAACACATGTATCATTGACGGTATCCCGGAGAGTGGCACAGCCCTTTACGATATGAACCTTTTACACCCTTTCACCCCCCCCCCAGGAACAAGATGAAACCAGTCAGGTGTAGATCGGGATGTGGTGGGTTGGGGGCAGCGGGGTTCCCTGGGGGCGGACGGCTCACCCTCGCCTCGACCGGCGGGGATCTGGGTCGGGAGGCCTGAGGCGACCTTTTTAAATCGCTGCTTACCCAAACTGTCCCCCAGGGCGGCTTGCACTGGTTTCCTAGTGAACGGGTTGTCGGGTGAGGAGAAAAATGTGAGATCGAGTGGGTGCTGTCCCCCTTTATCTGGGGGCTGTTCAATGTGCACTGGCGCCTGGGCACCACGCAGAGCGGGCCCCACTGTCCATCTGACTCTGAACTTCTCACTTGGCCCGCACTGATGGCCATCCACCGGGCCTACTCCTCTTGCTGGTGCCTGCTTGGTGTGTGGCTCCTTCTTCTCTGTGGGGTTTCTTGCTGCTTTCGAGATGGCGGCTGGCTCACCCCCTGTCACCGCTGGCTACCGAGAGCTACCTTGTTGATCCTGCCAGTAGCCTTCCGCATCAACGCAGAATCTGGAGGGCTGCTGTAACCCAAAATGCTTGCCCTCAGCTGAGTGGCACAGCTGGGGGCTGTCGCGGGAGGTTTTCAGGTCCCCCTCCATTGTGGAGGGGGGGGGGGATAACCACCCTCGTCCCCACTTAAGCGGCGGGGGTGCGGGACAGGCTCTGCAGGGTGGTGATGTTGGCTGGAGGCGTCACCTCCACCGGCTGCTCCTCTGCCCTGTCTGCAGCCTTCCCCCGCATCACCGCAGGATCCGGAGGGCTGCCGGATTCCCCAATGCTTGCTGGTGGCTGAGCGGCACGGGTCGGGGATGGATTGAGGATGTCTGCCCCCCCTCCATCCCGGAGGGGGGGAGGTGACAGCCACCCTCGTCAACCTTAGGCGGCGGGGTGCGGGACAGGCTCCGCAGGGCGGTGATGTCGGCCGGAGGGGTCAACTCCACCGGTCGCTGCTCCGCCCTGTCTGCAGCCTCCCCCCGCATCACCGCAGGATCTGGAGAACTGCCGGATTCCCCAATGCTTGCTGGCGGCCGAGCGGCACGGGTCGGGGATGGATTGAGGATGTCTGCCCCCCCTCCATCCCGGAGGGGGGGAGGTGACAGCCACCCTCGTCCACCTTAGGCGGCGGGGTGTGGGACAGGCTCTGCAGGGCGGTGATGTCGGCCGGAGGGGTATCCTCCACTGGCTGTTGCACCGCCTGCAGTCTCCCCCCCAATCACTGCAGGATCCGGAGGGCTGCCATATTCCCCGATGCTTGCTCGAGGCTGAGTGAGCGGTATGGCTGGGGGCTGTCGCGGGAGGTTGTCAGTTCCTATTCCATCTCGGAGGTGGGGTGATAACCACCCTCGTCCCCCCTTAGGCGGCGAGGGTGCGGGACAGGCTCTGCAGGGCGGTGATGTCGGCCGGAGGGGTTAACTCCACCGGTCGCTGCTCCGCCCTGTCTGCAGCCTTCCCCGCATCACTGCAGGATCCGGAGGGCTGCCGGATTCCCCAATGCTTGCTGGAGGCCGAGCGGCACAGGTCGGAGATGGATTGAGGATGTCCCTCCATCCCGGAGGGGGGGAGGTGACAGCCACCCTTGTCCACCTTAGGCGGCGAGGTGCGGGACAGGCTCCGCAGGGCGGTGATGTCGGCCGGAGGGGTATCCTCCACTGGCCGTTGCACCGCCTGCAGTCTGCCCCCGCATCACTGCAGGATCCGGAGGGCTGCCGGATTCCCCAATGCTTGCTGGCGGCCGAGCGGCACGGGTCGGGGATGGATTGAGGATGTATGCCCCCCCTCCATCCCGGAGGGAGGGAGGTGACAGCCACCTTCGTCCACCTTAGGCGGCGGGGTGTGGGACAGGCTCTGCAGGGTGGTGATGTCGGCCGGAGGGGTCAACTCCACCGGTCGCTGCTCCTCCCTGTCTGCAGCCTCCCCCCGCATCACCGCAGGATCTGGAGGGCTGCCGGATTCCCCAATGCTTGCTGGCGGCCGAGCGGCACGGGTCGGGGATGGATTGAAGATGTCTGCCCCCCCCACCATCCTGGAGGGGGGGAGGTGACAGCCACCCTCGTCCACCTTAGGCGGCGAGGTGCGGGACAGGCTCCACAGGGCGGTGATGTCGGCCGGAGGGGTATCCTCCACTGGCTGTCTGCCCCCTCCATCCCGGAGGGGGGGAGGTGACAGCCACCCTCGTCCACCTTAGGCGGCGAGCTGTGGGACAGGCTCCGCAGGGCGGTGATGTCGGCCGGAGGGGTATCCTCCACTGGCCGTTGCATCGCCTGCAGTCTCCCCCCGCATCACTGCAGGATCCGGAGGGCTGCCGGATTCCCCGATGCTTGCTCGAGGCTGAGTGAGCGGTATGGCTGGGGGCTGTCGCGGGAGGTTGTCAGTTCCTATTCCATCTCGGAGGTGGGGTGATAACCACCCTCGTCCCGCCTTAGGCGGCGGGGGTGCGGGACAGGCTCTGCAGGGCGGTGATGTCGGCCGGAGGGGTTAACTCCACCGGTCGCTGCTCCGCCCTGTCTGCAGCCTCCCCCTGCATCCCTGCAGGATCCGGAGGGCTGCCGGATTCCCCAATGCTTGCTGGCGGCCGAGCGGCACGGGTTGGGGATGGATTGAGGATGTCTGCCTCCTCTCCATCCCGGAGGGGGGGAACTGACAGCCGCCCTCGTCCGCCTTAGGCGGCGGGGTGCGGGACAGGCTCCGCAGGGCGGTGATGTTGGCCGGAGGTGTCACCTCCACTGGCCGCTCCTACGCCCCGTCTGAAGCTTCCTCCCGCATCACTGCAGGTTCCAGAGGGCTGCTGGATTCCCCGATGCCTGCTTGTGGGTGAGTGGCACGGTAGGGGGCTCTCGATTGAGGTTGGCCGTACTCCTCTCTATTCTGGAGAGGAGTGATAGCTACCGCTTTCCCCACTTAGGTGGTGGGGTGTGTGACAGGCCCTGCAGGTTGGTGATGGTGTCTGCAGTGTTCTGAGGTTTGCTGGTTCCTTTACTTATTGGCCATGGTTGAACGTCATCGCTGTGCGAGGTTTTCGTAACCCCTTCACCTTGGAGGTGGGGGGGGGTCCGCTGTCATCATTTCTCACTTTGGTGTCAGGTTGAGATATTGGGTGCTGGTGGTTAAGTTTGTGTCGGCCTACTGATGATGTGTTGTCACCATTGAAATTCTCTATAAGAGAGTAACTATAAGATCAGACATTTGCAGCACGTGTAAAGCTGAGAAACTAGAGGAGCCTGATATTATGACCAAACAACACGAAATCAGTCAAAATTTGTCTGACTGCGGGGGTGGGCATATGGGACGTCCCGTGCCCTCGCACCCGAAGCTTCTTGCTCGCCTGCGGCGCAGTGTCCCGTCCCGGGGACTTGGCCGGGGACAATCCGTTCGGCACGAGGGTCAGCGCCTTCGCCGACCAGGTGGGTCATCGGAGGGGCCCCTCCCCTGGTCCTCCCGTCCCCGGTGGCTGGTCCCTCCCTGGGCTTAATATTCGGCTAGAACCCCCGCTCTCCGGGCTTAATAGTCGGGGGCCGGTGGCGCGCGCAGTGTCCCGTCCCGGGGACTTGGCCGGGGACAATCCGTTCGGCACGAGGGTCAGCGCCTCCGCCGGCCGGGTGGGTCGTCGGAGGGGCCTCTCCCCTGGTCCTTCCGTCCCCGGTGGCTGGTCCCTCCCTGGGCTTAATATTCGGCCGGAGCCCCCGCTCTCCGGGCTTAATAGTCGGGGGCGGGCTGCCCCTTTCCCAGGACTGAACAGCTGGGGAACACCCGCCGGCCGGCGGGTCAATGGCGGAATGCAGATACTGGACAGCCCCAGCCTGGGGATTTTTTTTTCCATTTTTTGGGGGGGATTATTGGGGGAAGGTTTTTATTTCCCCCCCTCCCATGGGCTGGACACACCTGCTGCTGTCCCATGGTTTTTTTTTATTTTTATTTTTATTTTGGGGGGGGGGGGGTTTCTTTACGCAGGCGCTGCAGCGTCAGCGGATGGGGATTCTTGGCATTCCCAACACCGCCACAGGTATTTTTCCCGTACTGTTTTTTTTTTTTCTGGAGGGGGGTTTGTTTGTTTTTGGGTGTATGTGGTTTTTCTTTTGTTTTTGGGATTTGTTTGGGGGTTTTTTTTGGAGGGGGAAAAGGGGGGGTGTATTGTTCTTGCTTATTTTGGGGGGGTCTGTTTGTTTTGGGTGTTTTTGGGTGTGTTGTTTTTCTTTTGTTTTTTTGGGGGGAGGGGGGTGTCTTGTTCTTGCCCCAGGCACTGCAGTGGCGGATGGGGATACTGGACAAACCCCACTGCCGGACAAGGTATTTTTCCAGTACTGTTTATTTGGGGGGTCTTTTTTTTTGGGGGGGGGGGTTGTGGGGGGTGTCTTGTTCTTGCCCCATGCACTGCAGCAGCGGATGGGGATATTGGACAAACCCCGCTGCCGGCCAATGTATTTTTCCCGTACTGTTTATTTTGGGGGGGATCTGTTTGTTTTTGGGTGTTTTGTGTGTGTTGTTTTTCTTTTGTTTTTGGGGTGTTTTTTTTTTTGGGGGGTGCTTTGTTCTTGTTTATTTTGGGGGGTCTGTTTGTTTTTTGGTGTTTTGGGGTGTGTTGTTTTTCTTTTGTTTTTGGGTTTTTTTTTTTTTTTTTTTGGGGGGGGGGGGGTGGTCTTGTTCTTGCCCCAGACACTGCAGTGGCGGATGGGGATACTGTACAAACCCCGCTGCCGGCCAAGGTATTTCTCCCGTACTGTTTATTTTTTGGGGGGGGTCTGTTTGTTTTTGGGTGTTTCTGTGTATGTTGTTTTTCTTTTGTTTTTTGGGGTTTTTTTTTTTGGGGGGGGTGCTTTGTTCTTGTTTATTTTGGGGGGTCTGTTTGTTTTTCGGTGTTTTGAGGTGTGTTGTTTTTCTTTTGTTTTTGGGGTTTTGTTTTGGGGGGTGTCTTGTTCTTGCCCCAGGCACTGCAGTGGCGGATGGGGATACTGGACAAACCCCACTGCCGGACAAGGTATTTTTCCAGTACTGTTTATTTGGGGGGGTCTTTTCTTTTTTTTGGGGGGGGTGTTGTTTTTCTTTTTTTCTTTTTTTCTTTTTTTTTGTGGGGGGGGGGGGGGTCTTGTTCTTGCCCCATGCACTGCAGTGGCGGATGGGGATACTGGACAAACCCCGCTGCCGGCCAAGGTATTTTTCCCGCACTGTTTATTTTTTGTGGTTTGAAAAATTGTTTGTTTTTGTGTATTTTTGTGTGTGTTTTTATTAGGGGGGGTTCGTTTTGGTTTTGCGTGTTTTTTTTTTTACCCCTTGTGCTGCAGCAGTGGATGGGGATATTGGACAACCCAGCTGCACTTTTTTTTTTTTTTAAACTGGGCAGGGTCAAAACACACAGCATCACACACTCCAAGAAGTCCTTGGTTTGTCTCCCACCCCCAGAAGTTCACCATTATATCTCTCACTCCCAGGAGTCCTCGGTCTGTTTTCCACTCCCGGAAGTCCCTGGCTTGTTTCCTTAAGACAATGAACGCGGATGGGGCAGACAGTAAAACGGATGGCAGTGATGAAGACTATCTCCCCGACTCATCTGAGTTGAGCAGTTCAAATGACAGCAGCGGGGAAGAGACATCTTTTCACAGGAGACAGGCGCTGGAAGAAGCCGAGGCTTCCTCCACAGACGGCGGCCTGAACCGAAGGACACAGCGCGGCGTGTCAGTCCAGGTTCTTACCCAAAAAGGGGATGGTTCCAGAACATATAACAAGAAGAAAAACTTCTGCCTATGGTGTGAGAGGCCATATTCCAAAATTGCGAGGCACGTGGAAGCCGTCCACCGCAGTGAGCCAGAGGTAGCAAGGGCACTGAGCTTTGACAAGAACTCCAGGGAAAGGTCAGTGCAGCTGGACCTAATTCGCCACCGGGGGAACTTTGCACATAATATCGGTGTTCTGCGCGAGGGCAGCGGTGTCCTACTACCTTGCAAGCAGCCGGCCAAAGCAGCAGCTCCCCAAGATTTCATGCACTGCGCACACTGCCAAGGTCTGTTCTCCAGGCGACACCTGTGGCGACATGTAAAGAGGTGCCCTCTTCAAAAAAGGGGTGGCCACCCCAAACCTGGTAGAACTCGGGTCCAGTACCTGTGCACTTACGCCACACCTGTTCCGCCAGGTGTTGGCACCGGCCTGTGGAAGTTGTTGAGCCAAATGAATTATGATGATGTGGTACCTGTGATCAAGGGGGACAGCTGCATCATGCAGTTCGGGCAGCACCTCTACAACTGACTGGGGTCTGATGTCGGCAAGCACGAGTACATCCGCCAGAAGCTCCAAGAGGTGGGTCGTCTCCTGCTGCATGCGATGAAGGTCACTCCATTGCGGAGCATGGAGGATTTCATCCGCCCACCCAACTTTTTCCATGTGGTGCATGCCGTCAGGAGCCTGGCTGGCTACGATGACAAGACCAACACCTATAGGGTCCCCTCGCTGGCCCTGAAAGTGGGCCACAGCTTGCAAAAGATTTCCGCCATGGTTGAGTGCCAGGCGCTGATGGAGGGCAGTGCCCTGACAGTGGAGAGCGCACAGAGCTTCAGGAAACTGTACGAGGCAAGGTGGAGTGAGCTCATCTCAACTGCTGCCCTGAAGACCCTACGAGAGATAAAATGGAATGCCCCACTCCTCCTACCCTTCACTGACGACGTGAAGCGATTGAACCTGTACCTCCTTGACCGGCAGCGGGAGTACTTGGATGGTTTATCTGCCCACCCTTCTGCAAAGCAGTGGTCAATGCTGGCCAAGATCACCCTCACACAGTTGATCCTCTTCAACCGCAGGAGGGAAGGTGAGGTGTCCAAGATGCGGCTATCCTCATTTGAATCACGGCACACAGCCGACCTGCAGGGTGACGTGGCCCAGGCCCTCTCGGAGATGGAGAAGGCTCTCTGTCACCACTTCACCCGTATTGAGATACCTGGTAAAAGAGGCAGGAAGGTTCCCGTCCTGTTATCCCCATGCATGCAGAAAGCCATGGAGCTCCTGACCGAGAAGAGGGCAGAGTGTGGTGTCACCCCTGACAATTTCTACATGTTTGCCAGGCCAGCCGCCTTATCACACTTCAGGGGATCCGACTGCATTCGTCTCTATGCCCGGGAGTGTGGGGCCAAGCATCCCGAAGCACTATCCTCCACCCGCCTCCGGAAGCATGTAGCCACCCTTTCCAGGGTCCTCAACCTAAGCGACACCGAGATGAACCAGCTAGCCGATTTCCTCGGACATGACATACGGGTGCATCAACAGTATTACCGTCTTCCAGAAGGTACCCTGCAGCTGGCCAAGTTAAGCAAGCTCTTTGTGGCCCTGGAGCAAGGGAGAATGGGTGAGTTCAGGGGCCGCAGTCTGGAGGAGATCTCCATTGATCCAGATGGTAAGTAACACTGGACGAGTGGCTCCAAGGACTGACACTGTAAGTGGGCTGGTGTGACGGGGTTTACTGTCTTTGTCTATTTCCAGAACCAATCCAGGTGGCAAGTGATGACTCTGGGGATGAGCCAGAGAGGCAAGCCAGTGAGGTGACAGTGGTGCACACCGAGAAAGAAGCAAACAGTGTGGCAGTGGAGGGAGCCACTCCTAAAGGTGGGTGCAACCTCCCATGCTGGTGGGGGGGTTGGTGGGGGGTGGCCTTTGCTGGTGATGGCTTTGCAGGGTGACTGACCTTTCCTCTCCCACATAGGTGACAGCAGAGGTGCTAAAAGAAAACCATGGACCCCAGCGGAAGTCAGAGCCATTGAAAGACACATGATGCGGTTCATCCACTCCTGCAAGGTGTCGGGCAAGAAGGATTGTGATGCGTGCCTAGGGGCTGAAACCCTAGCACTGAAGGCTCGGAACTGACTTTCAATTAAATTCTACATAAAGAACCGAATAACTGCGATAATGAGAAAGAGCATGAACTAAATAAAAAAATAAAAAATAAGTAAACAAACACATGCATACATACACAAATAAATAAATTAATAAACAAATCAATAGATAATAAAATGTGGGTGCCATTGCACCCGGTGGCCACCTGAGGGGAGGGTGTCACACATAAATTGATCCATATATTATGTCCCCATGGTCCCCTCCCAGGCCGCGCATGCCCGCACCCTCTGTCCCCTTGCACAGGCTCCAGGCTGGGCCCTTCCAGGGGTAAGGGAAATGGTGTCCCCGTGAGGGATGTTCCATACATGGGTCCCGATGAGGTCACAAAAACAAGTGTGTGTGTGTTTGTTTGTGTGTGTGTGTGTTTTATATAAGTATATTTTTGAAGTCTGATAGCAAATGTGTATTTTGCAAGCAAAACAAATGGTTAACAACATGGGATAAGTCTTTGTAAGATATGCCTGCTGTACACTGTATTACTGCAAGTATTACCAACATTGTACAGCGGGGGTGGGGCTTTGATGACGTGATTCAAAGTGAATCATGTCATAGTCCACTAAGTGAAGTGGCCGGTGCCAGGTGGACACGACCAACTGTGGGAGACTTGAATACTCTTCCAGGGGGCCGGAAGCACCACCTGAGATTCGGGAGCCTCCCAAGCCTTAAGGGAGAGTAGGTAAGTAGTGCCCCTCCCATCTTAAATTGCCCTCTCTGGGTAGCAAAACATGTTCAACCCCTCATTATTAAGAGCTCACCGCATTGTATGAGTCAATGGTACCCAAACTGGGTTGCCATGGCAACTCGTTGCACCCCTGCAAGTGGTCATGAGTTATAATCCATATAATAGGCAAAACCAGAGCTGGTGGCTGCCAATTATAAAATATGACACACAGAATCACAACTCTATCCACCAACACCATCTGTTTGACCGAAGCAAAATTCACATAGGGGTCTATTTACTAAGCCTTGGATGGAGGCTTAGTAGACGGAGATAAAGTACCAGCCAATCAGCTCCTAACTGCCATGTTACAGGCAGGGTTTGAAAAATGGCAGTTAGGAGCTGATTGGCTGGTACTTTATCTCCGTCCACTTTATCTCCATCCAAAGCTTAGTAAATAGACTTCTTATTTAATGTACTATTTTTTTCTGAATTCATTAATAAAATACTTTTGGCCTACGGGTGCTGTAAAAAAAAAATGCTGATTCTCTAGGGTGCCATCATTCAAAAAAGTGTGGGAACCACTGGTATAATGAGTTCATACAATGATTACAATATGTTGTGGTTGTAACAGATGTGACGGTGTTTGCACAATGCGATCTTTTATAACTAGTTTTGTGCTTTTTAGTTTGCAACTTAGAATAACAGGGGAAAAGAAGTGATTCTGTAGTATGTAGGTCACACAGTCGGTATATATATCTTGTGTGATCAGAGTTTACAATGAAATAACCACTTAAAATATAGTGATGACTCATGAAGAAAGTGCAGCAGGCTTGTGCATGATTTATTAATAAAATACTTTCTGCAAGATATAGATATTTCTAGCACTGCTGAACATTAAGCCGCCCCAGTGCAAATACATTATTATTACTGCAAAGCTAAATGGTGACTGCCTTTAGTGTGCATCCCTGTTCCTTGTACCCGAGTGTGGACAGGAAATGCCCTTGTGTGACATTGCCAGACTTTACCCTCGCATACATGGAAACATAATACATCTGGTGAATCAACTGGAAAAACTGTAAGAGGAAACAAACGTCCTGTAGAAATAAAGCATAGGCTGAGCATAGCACATCAGATTACATAAGAGAAATTGTGTAATTGTTCATCGTTCCACTTCTAGATAATCCATTCATAAAATTGTGAGCCTCTCATATGACTCAAGGCTTGCTCTGTCCATTATTCTCTGAGTTCTATTACCAAAGTCTGACATGGAGCAAACCTAACAAGTTAATGATTTCCACTGACAACAGGACAGATAGTGCTGTAAGGGACAAACCATACTGCAGTATCCCTGCTCCTGTCGGGGACTCTCTCACTGCGCATATGACAAACAATAAAGAAGTTGACAGACGTCAGGACCAAAGGTCTGTTAGAGACATTTCTGTTCAGGATCAATCATTTCAGAATCTACTGGTGGGCAAATGTCACTTTTGTTATTTTGACATTTATAATATATCTGCAACACATATATAGCTATAGCAAATACTCTGATTTGTACTCTGCATGCTTTGCCATAAAATCTATAATCGATTAATAAATTCCCCTGACATAATAGTTCTCTCCTTCACTAGGGTAATAGCCATCCTCTTCCTCGTCCAGGTAATACTCTTCCTCCTCTACATAGTAGTCCTCCTCTCTGTCATCACAGTAGTGGTCAGTATTATGATTACCCTTATCCCCCTCCTCCTCAAACTGTTCCTCTTCCTGTTGTCCCTCCCCTTCTCCATCTCCCTCACCCCCCTCCACCTTTTCTGCCTCCTTCTCTTGTAGCTCCCTTTCGCGTTCCTCCATCTCCTCCTCCTCCTTCTGTTTCCTTCGTTCCTCGCGTTCCTCCATAAACTCTTGGGCACCTTCCCCTACCAGGGTGACCGTTTCTGCCACTTTTGGTGGTGAGTTCACAGGGTTATGGTCATAAGACAGTAAGCGCAATCCCTTCATTCCACTCATGTTGGGAAACACTGCAATTTTGTTGCGATCCAGATCGAGAATTTCAAGTCCATGTAAACGTAGAAGAACCTTTGGTACACGCTCTAATCTGTTTGCATACAGCCAAAGGCCCCTGAGGCCTGGCATACATGTTGCAATGTCCCCGGGTAGCCCCTTTAAACGGTTGTCGCCCATCTGCAGACAGCGCAAGGCAGGCAAGCTCAGCAATACTGATGGAAAGTGATACAAGAAGTTTCGTTCTATCCATAGTGTGCGCAGTGTTTGGAGACGTGCAAAGGCTGGGGGTAGTCCCTGAAGCCGGTTTGCACCTAAATAGAGGCGACCCAGATGCGGAAGGGAGCACACAGCCTCTGGCAACTCGGGCAGTCGGTTTGCATCAAGTGCCAGCGTACGCAGGTTGTGAAGTTGATAAAGGTCATCAGGTAATTCAGTCACCATTGTGCCACTCAGGTACATCTTGTACAGCTGATCCGAGAGGGTACATACTGATGCAGGGAGACGTGCCATTTTGCGCCCACTTAGTTCTAGGGTGCCATCACCAGTACTCAGCTGTTCCTCTGTATCTTCAGGTAGTGGCTCATCTGTGGCTCCTTCCCCTGCCACTTTGGGCACTGACCCACATGCTCCACCCATCTGGATGTCACCGGGAACTAAGCACAATAACTTTACCCGCAGGGTTGAGATCTGAATGGGAAGTTTCTATTGTGTATCAACAACAATGTAAGATGGCACACAGAGGAAAAGGTACAGAAACAAGTTGCAGAATGCTCCGTCAGTCCCACAGTACCTGTCCCCTTACTGTGCACTCTGTATGCCTCTCTATTTGCTACTGAAACTTTAGCAGATGTAGTTAAATATTCATGGATCTTCCTCACGTTTCTCTCATTACGGTACATAAGCAAATGGCCATGTGTATCCGAGACAACTCACCCTTCAATTTCAGGATATTTTCTAAGCTTTCAAGGAGATCTCGCTTCTGCCCTTCATTTCTGGCACTTAACACTGGGCTGAAAAATCCACCTAATGATCCATCAAGGTCTTCAGACATATTGGTAGGATGGCCGTGGTCTTTGTTATACTGTGAATCTATATTACATATACACGTGCTAATTATCAGATCGCAGAACAGTGCCTAAGATCATTTATGTAAACAGTTCAGAAACAATCACTGCTTTCAGAATTAAACCCACAATTATATTAGAATGAGATAAAACGTTAATCGCTAAATTCATTAGTTACACCAGATGATCCTTATATCACTACGTTTATGGCCTTTACTATTGGCCTGACACAGATGCGGTGGCAATGCTGCTATTGTAAGCAGATCAGCTGATGTTTTCTTACTGCGCATGCGTCTGAGCCGCAGTGTGCACATGCAGAGATGGAATTGTGATTGTTGTCACACAGAGGAATTAGCCTCAAAGTGAGTGACAGGTAGACATTGTTTGGGGGTTGTAACGGGGAGTGGTTGGATAAACACAGGCATGTCATGGATGTTTAGATAGGATTTTCTGGGTGTGCATAATTATTAGCATGTGATCTTACTTGCTACTGGAGAGCCCTCTGCGTCCCGGGAGAGCAGCAAAGCCTGCGCGTCTTCAGAGGTACCCGGACTCTGCAACATGTTCTAATTTGCGATGATGGTACCAATGTATCAGCAATTATATGCTGTTGGACAGAAACAATGCAACTGCAGTGGGCGTGCCCATATTAGCATTTCATCGCAATTGCGTATGGCAAAAGGTAGTAATAGCAGCAGCAAGGACACCCACATCTGAATCAGGTCCTCTGTCTATTTTACCAGAGGGGCCTATAAGACTGAATATCAGTCTCTGGCTATACCACGCTTGAGCTGCATTAGTTTCCAAATCAAGGGGTTCATTCAGACCCGGTGGCGAATGCGGCCCACAGCGCAGTTTGCTGATGGAGACAAACTGCGCATGCGCAGCGCTGCATAGGCACACACATTGCGGTCGCATCCCTGATGGTTGCGACAGCAAAGTGATTGACAGCGAAGGACATTCGCAGGGCGGCGATGTGGCATTGGGGGGTGGGGCAGGTTCAGGAGCCTTTTTGGGGTGGCTGCGTGACGTCAAACGCAGTGGCTTCGATTAAAAAAATGGTGGCTGACCGACTGACAGCGCAGCCGGGCTGCGCGGCCAGGTGTCAACCTTAGTTCCGATGCGTCCACAGTCTAATTGCGGACGCATCAGGAGTTGGCCTCACACATGCTGGGCAGCCTTGCCCTGTGCTGGGTAGCCCCAACATGCGAGTAGATGGACGCAGTGTGGGTTGTAAGTAGTGATGAGCGGGTTCGGTTTCTCGGAAACCGAACCCCCCCAAACTTCACCCTTTTTACACGGGTCCGAGCCATACTCGGATTCTCCCGTATGGCTCGGGTAACCCGAGCGCGCCCGAACGTCATCATCCCGCTGTCGGATTCTCGCGAGATTCGGATTCTATATAAGCAGCCGCGCGTCGCCACCATTTTCACTCGTGCATTGGAAATGTTAGGGAGAGGACGTGGCTGGCGTCCTCTCCGTTATTGTTGAACTTGATTGTGCACTATTGCTTAATTGTGGGGAGGGCTGGGGAGCAGCTGTATAATATAGGAGGAGTACAGTGCAGAGTTTTGCTGATCAGTGACCACCAGTTATCCGTTCTCTGCCTGAAAAAAACGCTCCATATCTGTGCTCAGTGTGCTGCATATATCTGTGCTCACACTGCTTAATTGTGGGGACTGGGGAGCAGCTGTATTATATAGGAGGAGTACAGTGCAGAGTTTTGCTGACAGTGACCACCAGTATACGTTGTCTGCCTGAAAAACACTCCATATCTGTGCTCAGTGTGCTGCTTTATTGTGGGGACTGGGGACCACCAGTATAATATTATATAGGAGGAGTACAGTGCAGAGTTTTGCTGACCAGTGACCACCAGTATATAATATATAGCATTACGGTACAGTAGGCCACTGCTGTACCTACCTCTGTGTCGTCATTAAGTATACTATCCATCTAGATTCTATACCTGTGGTGCATTTCAGTTGTGCAGTTTGCTGACACAGTGACCACCAGTATATATAGCAGTACGGTACGGAAGGCCACTGCTGTACCTACCTCTGTGTCGTCATTAAGTATACTATCCATCTAGATTCTATACCTGTGGTGCATTTCAGTTGTGCAGTTTGCTGACACAGTGACCACCAGTATATATAGCAGTACGGTACGGAAGGCCACTGCTGTACCTACCTCTGTGTTGTCATTAAGTATACTATCCATCTACATTCTATACCTGTGGTGCATTTTAGTTTTGCAGTTTGCTGACACAGTGACCACCAGTATACTATATATAGCAGTACGGTATGGAAGGCCACTGCTGTACCTACCTCTGTGTCGTCATTAAGTATACTATCCATCTACATTCTATACCTGTGGTGCATTTTAGTTTTGCAGTTTGCTGACACAGTGACCACCAGTATACTATATATAGCAGTACGGTACGGAAGGCCACTGCTGTACCTACCTCTGTGTCGTCATTAAGTATACTATCCATCTACATTCTATACCTGTGGTGTATTTTAGTTTTGCAGTTTGCTGACACAGTGACCACCAGTATACTATATATAGCAGTACGGTACGGAAGGCCACTGCTGTACCTACCTCTGTGTCATCATTAAGTATACTATCCATCTACATTCTATACCTGTGGTGCATTTTAGTTTTGCAGTTTGCTGACACAGTGACCACCAGTATACTATATATAGCAGTATGGTACAGAAGGCCACTGCTGTACCTACCTCTGTGTCGTCATTAAGTATACTATGCATCTACATTCTATACCTGTGGTGCATTTTAGTTTTGCAGTTTGCTGACACAGTGACCACCAGTATATATAGCAGTACGGTACGGAAGGCCACTGCTGTACCTACCTCTGTGTCGTCATTAAGTATACTATCCATCTACATTCTATACCTGTGGTGCATTTTAGTTTTGCAGTTTGCTGACACAGTGACCACCAGTATACTATATATAGCAGTACGGTATGGAAGGCCACTGCTGTACCTACCTCTGTGTCATCATTAAGTATACTATCCATCTACATTCTATACCTGTGGTGCATTTTAGTTTTGCAGTTTGCTGACACAGTGACCACCAGTATATATAGCAGTACGGTACGGAAGGCCACTGCTGTACCTACCTCTGTGTCGTCATTAAGTATACTATCCATCTACATTCTATACCTGTGGTGCATTTTAGTTTTGCAGTTTGCTGACACAGTGACCACCAGTATACTATATATAGCAGTACGGTACGGAAGGCCACTGCAGTACCTACCTCTGTGTCGTCATTAAGTATACTATCCATCTACATTCTATACCTGTAGTGCATTTTAGTTTTGCAGTTTGCTGACACAGTGACCACCAGTATACTATATATAGCAGTACGGTACGGAAGGCCACTGCTCTACCTACCTCTGTGTCGTCATTAAGTATACTATCCATCTACATTCTATAACTGTGGTGCATTTTAGTTTTGCAGTTTGCTGACACAGTGACCACCAGTATATATAGCAGTACTGTACGGAAGGCCACTGCTCTACCTACCTCTGTGTCGTCATTAAGTATACTATCCATCTACATTCTATACCTGTGGTGCATTTTAGTTTTGCAGTTTGCTGACACAGTGATCACCAGTATATATAGCAGTACGGTACGGAAGGCCACTGCTCTACCTACCTCTGTGTCGTCAAGTATACTAGCTTAGTCACACAGCGACCTTGGTGCGCCTCTTTTTTTCTTTGCATCATGTGCTGTTTGGGGACAATTTTTTTAAGTGCCCTCCTGCCTGACACTGCAGTGCCACTCCTAGATGGGCCAGGTGTTTGTGTCGGCCACTTGTGTCGCTTAGCTTAGTCATACAGCGACCTTGGTGCGCCTCTTTTTTTCTTTGCATCATGTGCTGTTTGGGGACAATTTTTTGGAAGTGCCATCCTGCCTGACACTGCAGTGCCACTCCTAGATGGGCCAGGTGTTTGTGTTGGCCACTTGTGTCATTTAGCTTAGTCACACAGCGACCTTGGTGCGCCTCTTTTTTTCTTTGAATCATGTGCTGTTTGGGGACAATTTTTTTGAAGTGCCATCCTGCCTGACACTGCAGTGCCACTCCTAGATGGGCCAGGTGTTTGTGTCGGCCACTTGTGTTGCTTAGCTTAGTCACACAGCGACCTTGGTGCGCCTCTTTTTTTCTTTGCATCATGTGCTGTTTGGGGACAATTTTTTTGAAGTGCCATCCTGCCTGACACTGCAGTGCTACTCCTAGATGGGCCAGGTGTTTGTGTCGGCCACTTGTGTCGCTTAGCTTAGTCACACAGCGACCTTGGTGCGCCTCTTTTTTTCTTTGCATCATGTGCTGTTTGGGGACAATTTTTTTGAAGTGCCATCCTGCCTGACACTGCAGTGCCACTCCTAGATGGGCCAGGTGTTTGTGTCGGCCACTTGTGTTGCTTAGCTTAGTCACACAACGACCTTGGTGCGCCTCTTTTTTTCTTTGCATCATGTGCTGTTTGGGGACAATTTTTTTGAAGTGCCATCCTGCCTGACACTGCAGTGCCACTCCTAGATGGGCCAGATGTTTGTGTCAGCCACTTGTGTCGCTTAGCTTAGTCATACAGCGACCTTGGTGCGCCTCTTTTTTTCTTTGCATCATGTGCTGTTTGGGGACAATTTTTTTGAAGTGCCATCCTGCCTGACACTGCAGTGCCACTCCTAGATGGGCCAGGTGTTTGTGTCGGCCACTTGTGTCGCTTAGCTTAGTCACACAGCGACCTTGGTGCGCCTCTTTTTTTCTTTGCATCATGTGCTGTTTGGGGACAATTTTTTTGAAGTGCCATCCTGCCTGACACTGCAGTGCCGCTCCTAGATGGGCCAGGTGTTTGTGTCGGCCACTTGTGTTGCTTAGCTTAGTCACACAGCGACCTTGGTGCGCCTCTTTTTTTCTTTGCATCATGTGCTGTTTGGGGACTATTTTTTTGAAGTGCCATCCTGCCTGACACTGCAGTGCCACTCCTAGATGGGCCAGGTGTTTGTGTCGGCCACTTGTGTCGCTTAGCTTACTCACACAGCGACCTTGGTGCGCCTCTTTTTTTCTTTGCATCATGTGCTGTTTGGGGACAATTTTTTTGAAGTGCCATCCTGCCTGACACTGCAGTGGCACTCCTAGATGGGCCAGGTGTTTGTGTCGGCCACTTGTGTCGCTTAGCTTAGTCACACAGCGACCTTGGTGCGCCTCTTTTTTTCTTTGCATCATGTGCTGTTTGGGGACAATTTTTTTGAAGTGCCATCCTGCCTGACACTGCAGTGCCACTCCTAGATGGGCCAGGTGTTTGTGTCGGCCACTTGTGTCGCTTAGCTTAGCCATCCAGCGACCTCGGTGCAAATTTTAGGACTAAAAATAATATTGTGAGGTGTGAGGTGTTCAGAATAGACTGGAAATGAGTGGAAATTATGGTTATTGAGGTTAATAAAACTATGGGATCAAAATGACCCCCAAATTCTATGATTTAAGCTGTTTTTTAGGGTTTTTTGTACAAAACACCCGAATCCAAAACACACCCGAATCTGACAAAAAAATTTCGGTGACGTTTTGCCAAAACGCGTCCGAATCCAAAACATGGCCGCGGAACCGAATCCAAAACCAAAACACAAAACCCGAAAAATGTCCGGTGCACATCACTAGTTGTAAGCCACTATGGGAACAATTCAATTGTTTGTGCTCCTGTAGCTCCCATCTAAAGTGACCGGAAGTTACAGTAATGCAGTTGTTTTAGATGACCAGCCCCAAGGCTGTACTTATTGCGGATTTCTGCTCGCATAAATCCATGTAAATCCATGTACAGTATGGCTTTAGGGCTGGGCACAAGTGCTGGACTCGCTTTATTTGCAGTACGTTCTGGAATATTTTTCCAGGCTCTAGCAATCTGAAATTTAGCCGCACAAGAGACATGTATCACCAGTTTGTTTTCACATTTGGATAACTGGCGAGCGGGGGCACACAAGAGCAGTGTAACAGGTGTAAGAGAAGTGCAATTAGGTACCATGGAATTTCTAAGTGTTCGGACTAAAGACCAGAAAGGGGTAATCTTGTGACATGTCCATCAGATGTGGTAAAAGGAGCCCATTTGACCACATTGACGCCAACATAGATTTGAAGTAGTGGAGTAGATCTGATGTAAACGCTCTGGGACTACCAACGCGTGTAGACCTTATAGGAGTTTTCTTTAATAGAGACGCTAATAGAACATTTAGAAACGTTTGAACAGATCATGTCCAAGTGTTTTCATCAAACGTAGTCTCCAGATCTGCTTCCCTGGAAATTTCATGTGCTGTTCGGGAAGAAGGGTCAGGAGACATAATAGAATGGTCTAATAAGGAAATGATACCTCTATTCAAGGGATGGTAGATACAAAGGCGTTTTATTGACGTTGGATTATGAGGAGAAGCTGAGTCCATTAGAGAGGTAGTGACAAAATTTCTAATTTGGAGAAATTGCTAAAAATAGGAAGCTGGGAGGGGGTGTTTCTCCTGAAGTTCCGAGAAAGATAGTGGGGTATTGTTTCGAAGAATATGATGGAAACGGGTGATGCCTACGGCTGACCAGGATGAAGCCATCCGGTGGGATTGCCCGAGAGGGAAAGATGGATAATTCCAAATGGGCGTAAGGGGTGAAGAATAAGTGTAAGGAGAGATTAGCAGCTACCGTATCCCAAACTGAGAGTCTGAGAGAGACAGTCGGAACCAGTTGAATGGCGTCAGGCCTAAGGAGACCAAGAATCCATGGCAGGTAAGAAATAGAATCAGTCTGTACCATATCAAGGTCAACCCATCTCTTCAGACTTCGTGGGGAATGCCAGGCCACTAATTGGCTCAGTTTAGAGGCATAATAATACCTAGAGAGTGAAGGGGGGCCTAAACCGCCACAGATCAAGCTCTTCTATATTTGCCATCTGGAGAGATGTTAGAACCCGGGAAGGGACCGAGATGGGGAGTGTCTGAAAAAGATATAATAGTTTGTGTAAAACATTCATTTTAATAGCATTAATCCGACCAATCCAGGATATGAAGATTTTTTTCCAGCTGAGGAGATTTTGTGAGATCACCTTAAATAAGGGGAGATAATTAGCTTCATAGAGAAATGAATAGGATTTAGTCAGAAAAACACTTAAATACTTAATGAAGGTCTGACACCATGTGAAAGGAAAATTAGTCTTTAAGAGGCTCATCATTTTGGTAGGTATATGCAAGGGGAGGGTCTCTGACTTGTCATGATTGATCTTGTATCCAGAAAGGTCACCATAGAGTGATAACTCCTTAAAGAGATTAGGGAGGGAGATTAATGGGTTGGTGAGGGTAAGGAGGACACTATCTGCTAAAAGGGAGAGTTTATACTGGGTGCCCTTAATAGAAAATCCCATAATATCAGGATTAAGGTGAATACGACAAGCAAGAGGTTCGATGCTTAAGGCAAAGATAAGCGTTGAGAGAGGGCAACCTTGTCGGGTACCATTGGATATGTTAAATGGTTAAATGGTTGTGAGAGAATTCCTCTCGCCAATACCGAGGTAGAGGGGTTATTATATGAATGGCTTGAAGAAATTCACCTTGAAAACCGTAGTTACGGAAAGTATGATTTAGGAAGGTGCCAGGAGACCCTATCAAAAGCTTTCGCCACGACCAGTGCTAGGAGAACAGAAGGGAAGTTTAAAAAGAATTGGCATGATGCATTAGATTAATAGTATGCCTAGTGTTATCTAGGGCCTGCCGAGAGGGAACAAAACCCACCTGATCAGGATGTATAAGAGATGGGAGAAGGGAATTCAATCGTATAGCTAGAATTTTTGCAAAAAGCTTAAGGTCGGTATTTGCGAGCGAAATCGGATGATAGTTGGAGACCTGCTGGTGATCTTTACCTGGTTTGGGGATAACCGTTATTAGTGCTTTAGTGGTTTCACTGTGAAAGAAACTGCCATTGAGAACTTTGTTAAAGGTAGATGTCAAATGAGGGATAAAATGACTCTCAAATGCGTTATAATAAGCAAAAGGTAGGCCATCAGGCCCCGGGGCCTTAGAAGGTTTTTGGAGTTTGAGGGCCGCGGAGACCTCTTTGTCCGTTATGAGTTTACATAACGCGTTGGAGGAACAGGAGTCATTCCGAGGCAGAGAGCATGAGGCCAGATATTGTGAAGTAGGTATAGACGGGTCAGAGGACGTTGACTTAATGTCTGGGGAGTTGTATAGGCGTGTATAATATTCCTTAAAAAGATTATTCATTTCAGCGGGATTATAGTAAGTATTACCATTTATGTCTTTAAGCAAAGCTTAAGGCAACTTTGCGTGCTTTTAATCTATTAGCAAGAAGAGTATCAGCTAGAGTAAATTGCATTATGGGCCGATCTGGCTGCAACTAGTTGTTTGTAGTTTATGTCAGTGGGACTATGTTTATGGAGGGCGTCCAAAGCGTGAACTTGAGTTCTAAGGGTTGTTTTTTGTTCTTTGTTACGGTGAGAAGCAAAACTAATTACGTGACCTCTAAAGACTGCTTTGTGTGCTTCCTATACTAATGGAGAGCATCCTGACTCGGTGTTGTTAATACCCCTTTTCCACTATAAGCACGGGTCGCAGCCGTGTCGCCTGACACGGCTGCGACCCGTGCTACAGTCACCTTTCAGCAGCGCTCACCAACCCGGCATATTGCCGGGTTGGTGACGCGGCTATTGACGCGGCAGGGGCGCGCTGAGAGATCACACGATCTCCCAGCGCTGCCCTCCCTATACACTGTGAACGGGAGCCATGTCGCCTCAACACGGCTCCCGTTCACACTAGACAGCTAGCCGGGTTGAACACGTGTTCAACCCGGCTAGCTACCCGGGTAGGATTCCCGGATCACTTGATCCGGGAATTTGCCGGGGGACCCGTTTCCACTAGGGAAAAACACGGGTAAATGCGCGCCCCCGCGCATTTACCCCTGTTTTAAGGAGCTAGTGGAAAAGGGGTATAAGTGAGAAGTAGTCTTTAGGGACTTCCACTATTTTTGCTTTGAATGTTGGAAGTTTAAGAAGAGTTTCATGCAGACGCCATGAGGGGCGGGAGGTCAGACCGTCCAATAAATCAAAAGTGGAAGTGATTGAAGAATGGTCGGACCATACATTGGGGGTGATTGTAGAGGAGAGAAGGTGTTTGGAGGCTGATGGACCGCAAAATAGAAAGTCTATTCTGGAGTATGTATAATCCTTAGATGCTGGATTAAGAGCACGATAGGGATCTAGAGATGGAACAAGTTAGGAGACCTTTCTGGTAGAAAGATTTATCTAAGGACGGGTCCAGGACCGAGTTAAATTCACCTCCTAAAAATACATATCCTACTCGATGTTTGTGGAGGGATTTGAAAAAGGAGTTGAAGAATTGTTATGGGCCGGTCTTTGGGAGATAGAGGTTGGCAAATGTTACCTCAAGATGGCCCAGCTTGCCAGTTAGAATGATAAACCGCCCATCCGTGTCCACGGGGTCCGATGTTTGAGTAAAAGAAAGTTTGTTACTTATCATAATGGCAACTCCATTATGCTTAGATTTGCTCGAGGAGTACAACACAGTAGAGAAGTTTTTGGATGCCAAAGAGGGGTGGTCAGAATCTCTAAAGTGTGTTTCCTAAAGAAGGACAATATCTGCATGTAGTGTGCGAATCGTGCGGAACAGATGTGAACGTTTTTGGGGTGTATTGAGGCCCCGTACATTCATAGATGCAAATGTAAGCGTCATGTTTCAAGGAGAGAAATAAATAAATAAATGGGGGAGGAGGAGTGGGAAAACCGGCTAGCTCAAAGAGATGAAAAGTAGAGAGAAAAAAAAGGAGGCTACAGAGAGGAGCTGTAATGATTGAGTGGAGGGAGAGTAAGTAAGGGAAAAGGGAGAAAAAGGAAAAGGTTCAAACGATGGGGGCAGGTACTCAGTAATTAGGACCCAAGAGTCCATATGGACAAGGGTTATGAAACCCAAGTCGCCACAGGGAAATGGGGGGTTTACAGGGGGAGTGGGAAAATTATGTATTTAATTCAGTTGTCAAAAAGGAAGAGGTTTTCAAATATGGAATCTATTGTTTCAGAACAATCAGCATTCGAAATTTAGAATCTGAGCAGGGTTGAGGTATTCCCCGGGTGGGTGACCAAAAGGGATAAGATACTAAATAAAAAATAAAACTGCTAGTTGATTGTATCAGGGGGGAAAAGAAGAGCGGGAGGCAAAAAATAGACAGTTGACTCCTGCACTTGTAGGAGTTACTGTATAAAACGGTCTGACACCAAGGGAGGAAAACATGGAGTCTCAGATATTGTATAAACCAGTCTCTAAGTTAGTACTCTGAATTAGTAGAACATACAGCGCGAGAAGCAGCAAGCAAAACGTTAATAACCAAAAATAACCATTAATATCCAAACTCTTGGTGAAAGTGATAGTACTAACATCAGCGGCGGACTGGGACGCCGGACCAGATCCAGTTGGCTGGTCCGGACGTCCCTCAGTGGCCGCTGTCACTCCCCCATGCTGGCCGACTGCCGCGAGCGGAGCTTAGCTCCGATCGCGGCAGCATTAACTTAAAAGTAATTTAAAGATGGGCGCCGGAGGAGCTGCTGCGCATGTGCAGCCGCAGCAGCTCCCCCATAAGCCTTTGTAGGGCCGGGCCATCAGTCAGCACTGATGGCTCCGCCTTCGGGGCTGCATCCAGCCCAGAGTCAGCCTCCAGCCCCGTGCCTCCAGCTCTGAGGCTTCCTCCGGCACCAGACAGTTTGCCTCCAAGCAGCAGCCAAGCAAGTGAAAGACACAGCAGCCTGGCTGTGTCCTATTTACATCAGGATGTGTGATATATATATATATATATATATATACTGTATATGTGTGTAGATATATATATATATGTATATATATATTTATTTTATAGGCTATTTGTTAGTGGCAGCACTCACCAGACTTAAGGGCCCTTCACATTAAGCGATCCGCCGCCGAGCTGCCTGACGGCGGATACGGCCAGCGGGCGACCCGGCGGCGCAGGGGTGGGGGGGCAGTGACGGGGGGAGTGAAGTTACTTCACTCCCCCTGTCACCCAGCTCCATAGCAGTGCAGGCAAATATGGACGAGATCGTCCATATTGGCCTGTATGCACAAGCGACGGGGCACCAGTGATGAACGAACGCGGGGCCGCGCATCGTTCATCGCTGGTGCCTCCACACTCAAAGATATGAACGGTATCTCGTTCATTAATGAACGATATCGTTCATATCTTTGAATATTGTCACCCAGTGTGTAGGGCCTATTACACTGCTCTGCTGCAGTTTTATATATATATATATATATATATATATATATAGTCATAGAATCACTCGGCACTCCACGCAGCAAATACACACAGCAAGCCGGGTGCCCTCCTTCTGTGTGGTTTACAAGTTCATGCAACAGGCGGCACTCACGGACTTATTTCAAATAAAGGACCCGGACACACCTGGGTACAACAACGTTTTGGTTTTATAAACTTTCGTCAGGTATGAAAATATCACAAGAAATGAGCTTACCTTTATACATAGTCTAAAACACCAGGTGAAAAAACGTGCACAACTACTCCCTCCGCTTCCGCTGACGTCATCACATGCAGACGGCGCCAGAACGGCAGCAGGGACAAAACTACTGTGAATCCGTCACCATGGTAACACCTGCAAAATGTAAACAATGATCACATAACTCATACAGAAGTAATCATTGGGATAACAGAATCCTAAAACCATAGCACTTAGAGGAAACAGTTAAACGAAATCATCTCATTTAATCCATGAGGGGAGACAGTATTCAGTAAATGAATCCATTTAATTTCAAGTTGCAAAAGGGTTCTCCCTCTGTCACCCCCTCTAATGTCTTCCTTTACATGATCTAACATCATGTAGCGTAAAGATGAAAGGCTATGATTGCAAGCCTTAAAATGCTTGGCAACGGGCTGGTCTATACTCTTCCCCTCTAATGCCTGCTTGATGGCGCTCCGATGTTGCGCCATCCGTTCCTTGAACTGGCAAACCGTCTTGCCAATATAATATAAACTGCAGGGGCATCTTATGCAATAGACAACATACTTGCTGACACATGTGAATACGTGTCTTAGTTTGATCTGTTTACCATTATGGGGATGTCTAATATAATCACCAGTATCCAAATACATACAAGTAGTGCAACCCAGGCACCTGTAATTGCCCGGCTTTCTCGTCATGAAATGCTCAGAACGTGCACTCAGACAATTAGCTATATCAGTATGCACCACATGATCTCTTATGTTCTTTCCCCTGGTATAACATGGGAGTAAAGCACGATTAGTCAAATCTAAAATGTCTGGATCAGATTGTATCACTGGCCAGACCCTTTTGGCCGTGTTGACAATTCTCCTAGTGGATACAGTGTAATTATTAACCCAAATCATGGTTGTATCCATTTTGTTGGATTTAATGACTGTAGTGTCCTTCACTTTGAGTGCTGCCAGCACCTTTGTTCTAGCTAATTGAAGATCCTTATTACAATTAGAGATGAGCGCCGGAAATTTTTCGGGTTTTGTGTTTTGGTTTCGGGTTCGGTTCCGCGGCCGTGTTTTGGGTTCGACTGCGTTTTGGCAAAACCTCACCGAATTTTTTTTGTCGGATTCGGGTGTGTTTTGGATTCGGGTGTTTTTTTCAAAAAACCCTAAAAAACAGCTTAAATCATAGAATTTGGGGGTCATTTTGATCCCAAGGTATTATTAACCTCAAAAACCATAATTTCCACTCATTTTCAGTCTATTCTGAATACCTCACACCTCACAATATTATTTTTAGTCCTAAAATTTGCACCGAGGTCGCTGTGTGAGTAAGATAAGCGACCCTAGTGGCCGACACAAACACCGGGCCCATCTAGGAGTGGCACTGCAGTGTCACGCAGGATGTTCCTTCCAAAAAACCCTCCCCAAACAGCACATGACGCAAAGAAAAAAAGAGGCGCAATGAGGTAGCTGACTGTGTGAGCAAGATAAGCGACCCTAGTGGCCGACACAAACACCGGGCCCATCTAGGAGTGGCACTGCAGTGTCACGCAGGATGTCCCTTCCAAAAAACCCTCCCCAAACAGCACATGACGCAAAGAAAAAAAGAGGCGCAATGAGGTAGCTGACTGTGTGAGTAAGATAAGCGACCCTAGTGGCCGACACAAACACCGGGCCCATCTAGGTGTGGCACTGCAGTGTCACACAGGATGTCCCTTCCAAAAAACCCTCCCCAAACAGCACATGACGCAAAGAAAAAAAGAGGCGCAATGAGGTAGCTGACTGTGTGAGCAAGATAAGCGACCCTAGTGGCCGACACAAACACCGGGCCCATCTAGGAGTGGCACTGCAGTGTCACGCAGGATGGCCCTTCCAAAAAACCCTCCCCAAACAGCACATGACGCAAAGAAAAAGAAAAGAAAAAAGAGGTGCAAGATGGAATTGTCCTTGGGCCCTCCCACCCACCCTTATGTTGTATAAACAGGACATGCACACTTTAACCAACCCATCATTTCAGTGACAGGGTCTGCCACACGACTGTGACTGATATGACGGGTTGGTTTGGACCCCCCCCCAAAAAAGAAGCAATTAATCTCTCCTTGCACAAACTGGCTCTACAGAGGCAAGATGTCCACCTCATCATCATCCTCCGATATATCACCGTGTACATCCCCCTCCTCACAGATTATCAATTCGTCCCCACTGGAATCCACCATCTCAGCTCCCTGTGTACTTTGTGGAGGCAATTGCTGCTGGTCAATGTCTCCGCGGAGGAATTGATTATAATTCATTTTAATGAACATCATCTTCTCCACATTTTCTGGATGTAACCTCGTACGCCGATTGCTGACAAGGTGAGCGGCGGCACTAAACACTCTTTCGGAGTACACACTTGTGGGAGGGCAACTTAGGTAGAATAAAGCCAGTTTGTGCAAGGGCCTCCAAATTGCCTCTTTTTCCTGCCAGTATAAGTACGGACTGTGTGACGTGCCTACTTGGATGCGGTCACTCATATAATCCTCCACCATTCTTTCAATGTTGAGAGAATCATATGCAGTGACAGTAGACGACATGTCCGTAATCGTTGTCAGGTCCTTCAGTCCGGACCAGATGTCAGCATCAGCAGTCGCTCCAGACTGCCCTGCATCACCGCCAGTGGGTGGGCTCGGAATTCTGAGCCTTTTCCTCGCACCCCCAGTTGCGGGAGAATGTGAAGGAGGAGATGTTGACAGGTCGCGTTCCGCTTGACTTGACAATTTTGTCACCAGCAGGTCTTTGCACCCCAGCAGACTTGTGTCTGCCGGAAAGAGAGATCCAAGGTAGGTTTTAAATCTAGGATCGAGCACGGTGGCCAAAATGTAGTGCTCTGATTTCAACAGATTGACCACCCGTGAATCCTTGTTAAGCGAATTAAGGGCTGCATCCACAAGTCCCACATGCCTAGCGGAATCGCTCCCTTTTAGCTCCTTCTTCAATGCCTCCAGCTTCTTCTGCAAAAGCCTGATGAGGGGAATGACCTGACTCAGGCTGGCAGTGTCTGAACTGACTTCACGTGTGGCAAGTTCAAAGGGCATCAGAACCTTGCACAACGTTGAAATCATTCTCCACTGCGCTTGAGACAGGTGCATTCCACCTCCTATATCGTGCTCAATTGTATAGGCTTGAATGGCCTTTTGCTGCTCCTCCAACCTCTGAAGCATATAGAGGGTTGAATTCCACCTCGTTACCACTTCTTGCTTCAGATGATGGCAGGGCAGGTTCAGTAGTTTTTGGTGGTGCTCCAGTCTTCTGTACGTGGTGCCTGTACGCCGAAAGTGTCCCGCAATTCTTCTGGCCACCGACAGCATCTCTTGCACGCCCCTGTCGTTTTTTAAAAAATTCTGCACCACCAAATTCAAGGTATGTGCAAAACATGGGACGTGCTGGAATTTGCCCATATTTAATGCACACACAATATTGCTGGCGTTGTCCGATGCCACAAATCCACAGGAGAGTCCAATTGGGGTAAGCCATTCTGCGATGATCTTCCTCAGTTGCCATAAGAGGTTTTCAGCTGTGTGCGTATTCTGGAAAGCGGTGATACAAAGCGTAGCCTGCCTAGGAAAGAGTTGGCGTTTGCGAGATGCTGCTACTGGTGCCGCCGCTGCTGTTCTTGCGGCGGGAGTCCATACATCTACCCAGTGGGCTGTCACAGTCATATAGTCCTGACCCTGCCCTGCTCCACTTGTCCACATGTCCGTGGTTAAGTGGACATTGGGTACAACTGCATTTTTTAGGACACTGGTGAGTCTTTTTCTGACGTCCGTGTACATTCTCGGTATCGCCTGCCTACAGAAGTGGAACCTAGATGGTATTTGGTAACGGGGGCACACTGCCTCAATAAATTGTCTAGTTCCCTGTGAACTAACGGCGGATACCGGACGCACGTCTAACACCAACATAGTTGTCAAGGACTCAGTTATCCGCTTTGCAACAGGATGACTGCTGTGATATTTCATCTTCCTCGCAAAGGACTGTTGGACAGTCAATTGCTTACTGGAAGTAGTACAAGTGGGCTTACGACTTCCCCTCTGGGATGACCATCGACTCCCAGCAGCAACAACAGCAGCGCCAGCAGCAGTAGGCGTTACACGCAAGGATGCATCGGAGGAATCCCAGGCAGGAGAGGACTCGTCAGAATTGCCAGTGACATGGCCTGCAGGACTATTGGCATTCCTGGGGAAGGAGGAAATTGACACTGAGGGAGTTGGTGGGGTGGTTTGCGTGAGCTTGGTTACAAGAGGAAGGGATTTACTGGTCAGTGGACTGCTTCCGCTGTCGCCCAAAGTTTTTGAACTTGTCACTGACTTATTATGAATGCGCTGCAGGTGACGTATAAGGGAGGATGTTCCGAGGTGGTTAACGTCCTTACCCCTACTTATTACAGCTTGACAAAGGGAACACACGGCTTGACAAATGTTGTCCGCATTTCTGGTGAAATACCTCCACACCGAAGAGCTGATTTTTTTGGTATTTTCACCAGGCATGTCAACGGCCATATTCCTCCCACGGACAACAGGTGTCTCCCCGGGTGCCTGACTTAAACAAACCACCTCACCATCAGAATCCTCCTGGTCAATTTCCTCCCCAGCGCCAGCAACACCCATATCCTCCTCATCCTGGTGTACTTCAACACTGACATCTTCAATCTGACTATCAGGAACTGGACTGCGGGTGCTCCTTCCAGCACTTGCAGGGGGCGTGCAAATGGTGGAAGGCGCATGCTCTTCACGTCCAGTGTTGGGAAGGTCAGGCATCGCAACCGACACAATTGGACTCTCCTTGTGGATTTGGGATTTCGAAGAACGCACAGTTCTTTGCGGTGCTTTTGCCAGCTTGAGTCTTTTCAGTTTTCTAGCGAGAGGCTGAGTGCTTCCATCCTCATGTGAAGCTGAACCACTAGCCATGAACATAGGCCAGGGCCTCAGCCGTTCCTTGCCACTCCGTGTGGTAAATGGCATATTGGCAAGTTTACGCTTCTCCTCCGACAATTTTATTTTAGGTTTTGGAGTCCTTTTTTTACTGATATTTGGTGTTTTGGATTTGACATGCTCTGTACTATGACATTGGGCATCGGCCTTGGCAGACGACGTTGCTGGCATTTCATCGTCTCGGCCATGACTAGTGGCAGCAGCTTCAGCACGAGGTGGAAGTGGATCTTGATCTTTCCCTAATTTTGGAACCTCAACATTTTTGTTCTCCATATTTTAATAGGCACAACTAAAAGGCACCTCAGGTAAACAATGGAGATGGATGGATACTAGTATACAATTATGGATGGACTGCCGAGTGCCGACACAGAGGTAGCTACAGCCGTGGACTACCGTACTGTACTGTGTCTGCTGCTAATATAGACTGGATGATAATGAGATGTAGTATGTATAAAGAAGAAAGAAAAAAAAACCATGGGTAGGTGGTATACAATTATGGATGGACTGCCGAGTGCCGACACAGAGGTAGCTACAGCCGTGGACTACCGTACTGTACTGTGTCTGCTGCTAATATAGACTGGATGATAATGAGATGTAATATGTATAAAGAAGAAAGAAAAAAAAACCACGGGTAGGTGGTATACAATTATGGATGGACTGCCGAGTGCCGACACAGAGGTAGCTACAGCCGTGGACTACCGTACTGTACTGTGTCTGCTGCTAATATAGACTGGATGATAATGAGATGTAGTATGTATAAAGAAGAAAGAAAAAAAAACCACGGTTAGGTGGTATACAATTATGGATGGACTGCCGAGTGCCGACACAGAGGTAGCTACAGCCGTGGACTACCGTACTGTACTGTGTCTGCTGCTAATATAGACAGGATGATAATGAGATGTAGTATGTATAAAGAAGAAAGAAAAAAAAACCACGGGTAGGTGGTATACAATTATGGATGGACTGCCGAGTGCCGACACAGAGGTAGCTACAGCCGTGGACTACCGTACTGTACTGTGTCTGCTGCTAATATAGACTGGATGATAATGAGATGTAGTATGTATAAAGAAGAAAGAAAAAAAAACCACGGGTAGGTGGTATACAATTATGGATGGACTGCCGAGTGCCGACACAGAGGTAGCTACAGCCGTGGACTACCGTACTGTACTGTGTCTGCTGCTAATATAGACTGGATGATAATGAGATGTAGTATGTATAAAGAAGAAAGAAAAAAAAAACCACGGGTAGGTGGTATACAATTATGGATGGACTGCCGAGTGCCGACACAGAGGTAGCTACAGCCATGGACTACCGTACTGTACTGTGTCTGCTGCTAATATAGACTGGATGATAATGAGATGTAGTATGTATAAAGAAGAAAGAAAAAAAAACCACGGGTAGGTGGTATACAATTATGGACGGACTGCCGAGTGCCGACACAGAGGTAGCTACAGCCGTGAACTACCGTACTGTACTGTGTCTGCTGCTAATATAGACTGGTTGATAAAGAGATGTAGTAGTATGTATGTATAAAGAAGAAAGAAAAAAAAACCACGGGTAGGTGGTATACAATTATGGACGGACTGCCGAGTGCCGACACAGAGGTAGCTACAGCCGTGAACTACCGTACTGTGTCTGCTGCGACTGGATGATAAATAATGATATAAAAAATATATATATATATATCACTACTGCAGCCGGACAGGTATATATATTATATAATGACGGACCTGCTGGACACTGTCTGTCAGCAGAATGAGTTTTTTATAGAATAAAAAAAAAACACCACACAAGTGAAGTCACACGACGAGTGTTTAACTTTTTCAGGCAATCACACAATATAGTATACTACTAACTATACTGGTGGTCAGTGTGGTCAGGTCACTGGTCAGTCACACTGGCAGTGGCACTCCTGCAGCAAAAGTGTGCACTGTTTAATTTTAATATAATATGTACTCCTGGCTCCTGCTATAACCTATAACTGGCACTGCAGTGCTCCCCAGTCTCCCCCACAATTATAAGCTGTGTGAGCTGAGCACAGTCAGATATATATACATAGATGATGCAGCACACTGGGCTGAGCAGTGCACACAGATATGGTATGTGACTGAGTCACTGTGTGTATCGTTTTTTTCAGGCAGAGAACGGATATATTAAATAAAACTGCACTGTCTGGTGGTCACTGTGGTCAGTCACTAGTAAACTCTGCACTCTCTACACTTCTACAGTACTCCTAAGCTCCAGTAAATCAGGTCAATCTCTCTCTCTCTCTCTTCTAATCTAAATGGAGAGGACGCCAGCCACGTCCTCTCCCTATCAATCTCAATGCACGTGTGAAAATGGCGGCGACGCGCGGCTCCTTATATAGAATCCGAGTCTCGCGATAGAATCCGAGCCTCGCGAGAATCCGACAGCGTCATGATGACGTTCGGGCGCGCTCGGGTTAACCGAGCAAGGCGGGAAGATCCGAGTCGCTCGGACCCGTGAAAAAAAACATGAAGTTCGTGCGGGTTCGGATTCAGAGAAACCGAACCCGCTCATCTCTAATTACAATAACCCCTTTCCAAGAATTTAGTAGTAATTAGGTCCATCTTACTCACTTCATCAGCGGGATCACTGCAAATGCGGTGAACGCGAAGATACTGTGAGTAAGGGAGACCTCTTTTGAGTGAACTGGGATGATGACTAGAAGCATGGAGCATATTGTTGCAGTCGGTAAGTTTTTGATAAATGGATGTGACAAAGTCCACCCCTCTGATCTTCACTTCTACATCTAAAAAATGTATGCTCTCCTTCTGAATATTCCAAGTAAACTTGATATTCTGATCCATATCATTAACCTGCAACATCATAGACTTAAACATCTCCTCAGTGCCCCTCCATAGAAAAAACGTCATCTATATATCTCGTGTACTGGGGTATTAAATTTGCAAATTGCTGTCTACCAAAGAACAACTGATCCTCAACAGTGAACATGAAAGCATTCGCATAAGTTGGTGCGACACAAGCTCCCATCGCACAACCGCGTGTCTGCAAAAAGTATTCATTATTAAAAATGAAATAATTTCTTTCTAACACCAATCTCAATAATTGCAGGAAGAACTCCACATCAGGACCATTGTACAGGGTATTATTGGTAATTAGTTGTCGTACAGCCTCTAACCCTCTATAATGGGGGATGTTCATATATAAGCTTACAACATCCGCGGTGCACATCCAGCAATCATCAGGGATGGCACCAAAACAGCCTGGACATACTGGTCTCTGACACGTCTGTAGATTGGATTTCCAAACTAAATACAGAGGTGGAGAAGTACAAATCAGAGCTAATCAAGTTTAAAACCAAAAAATTGGCTACTGTAAATAGAGACTATGGGGTATATGCAATTCACGGCGAATCGCTGCAATTTTTCGCCGTTTTTTAATTCGACTTAATTAGACAGGTGAATTCCGGAAGGTGGCTTCCGGAATTCACCATATTCAATGAAAAACGGATTCGCCAGAATCGCGGGCGAAAATCGGCCGATTTGGCGGATTTTGCCGCGATTTTAAAAAACGGGAAAAAACGGGAAAAACCCGGAAAAAAAATGGCGTGGGGTCCCCCCTCCAAAGCATAACCAGCCTCGGGCTCTTCGAGCTGGTCCTGGTTCTAAAAATGCAGGGGAAAAATTGGGCAGGGATCCCCCGTATTTTTAAAACCAGCACCGGGCTCTGCGCCTGGTGCTGGTGCCAAAATTACGGGGGACAAAAAGAGTAGGGGTCCCCCGTATTTTTAACACCAGCATCGGGCTCCACTAGCTGGACAGATAATGCCACAGCCGGGGGTCACTTTTATGCCGTGCCCTGCGGCCGTGGCATTAAATATCCAACTAGTCACCCCTGGCCGGGGTACCCTGGGGGAGTGGGGACCCCTACAAACAAGGGGTCCCCCCCCCCAGCCACCCAAGGACCAGGGGTGAAGCCCGAGGCTGTCCCCCCCCATCCAATGGGCTGCGGATGGGGGGGCTGATAGCCTTTTGTGATAATAAAAAGATATTGTTTTTTCCAGTAGTACTACAAGTCCCAGCAAGCCTCCCCCGCAAGCTGGTACTTGGAGAACCACAAGTACCAGCATGCGGGAGAAAAACGGGCCCGCTGGTACCTGTAGTACTACTGGAAAAAAAATACCCAAATAAAAACAGTACACACACACCTTGATAGTAAAACTTTATTACACACTACCGACACACACATACTTACCTATGTTGACACGCCGACTGCCACGGTCTCCGACGATCCGAGGTACCTGTGAAAAAATTATACTCACCTTCCAGCGTCCAGAGGTACATCCAGGTCCAGAGATAATCCACGTACTTGGCAAAACAAAAAAACGAACACCGATCCATACCGGACTAAGAAAGGGGTCCCATGCTTTCACATCAGACCCCTTTCTCCCGAATCCCGGGACATCACGTGACTCCTGTCACTGAAGTCCCTTCAGCCAATCAGGAAGCGCTACTTCCGTGGCGCTCATCTGATTGGCTGTGCGCTGTCTGTGCTGTGACAGCGCATCGCAAAGCCGCTCCATTACTTTCAATGGTGGGAACTTTGCGGGTAGCGGTGGGGTTAACCCGCGGTCAGCCGCTGACCGGCGGGTGACCTCACCGCTAGCCGCTAAGTTCCCACCATTGAATATAATGGACTGGGCTGTGCGATGCGCTGTCTGCTCAGACGCGCAGAGCCAATCAGATGAGCGCAACGAAGTTGCGCTTCCTGATTGGCTTTAGAGACCTTTCTGTGACAGCTGTCACTGACAGGTCTCTCTGCATTCGGGGATAGGGGTCTCATGTGTCAGCATGGGACCCCTTTCAGTCCGTTTGGTCGGGTATTTGCGTTTTGTTTTTTTCTACAAGTACGTGGATTTATCTCTGGACCATGGCTGAGGTGAGTATATTGATCTTTTA
Organism: Pseudophryne corroboree; assembly: GCF_028390025.1. Classification (NCBI taxonomy): domain Eukaryota; kingdom Metazoa; phylum Chordata; class Amphibia; order Anura; family Myobatrachidae; genus Pseudophryne; species Pseudophryne corroboree. Next base: position 100,474,637 of record NC_086454.1, on the reverse strand, counting down.
TTTTCAGGTACCCCTGGATTCTACATGGAGAAGAGGACCGATGTCGGCGTGTGAACATAGGTAAGTATGTGTGTGTCGACGTATGAAATAAAGTTTTACTTTCACGGTGTGTGTGTCCTGTTTTTATTTGGGTATTTTTTTTCCAGTAGTACTACAGGTACCAGCGGGCCCGTTTTTCTCCCGCATGCTGGTACTTGTGGTTCTCCAAGTACCAGCTTGCGGGGGAGGCTTGCTGGGACTTGTAGTACTGCTGGAAAAAACAATATTCTTTTCATGATCACAAAAGGCTATCAGCCCCCCCATCCGCAGCCCATTGGATGGGGGGGGACAGCCTTGGGCTTCACCCCTGGCCCTTGGGTGGCTGGGGGGGGGGGGACCCCTTGATTGAAGGGGTCCCCACTCCCCCAGGGTACCCCGGCCAGGGGTGACTAGTTGGATATTTAATGCCACGGCCGCAGGGCACGGCATAAAAGTGACCCCCGGCTGTGGCATTATCTGTCCAGCTAGTGGAGCCCGATGCTGGTGTTAAAAATACGGGGGACCCCTACGCTTTTTGTCCCCCGTATTTTAGGCACCAGCACCAGGCGCAGAGCCCGGTGCTGGTTTTAAAAATACGGGGGATCCCCTGTCAATTTTTTCCCCGCATTTTTAGAACCAGGACCAGCTCGAAGAGCCCGAGGCTGGTTATGCTTTGGAGGGGGGACCCCACGCCATTTTTTTTTAGGATTTTACCGTTCCAGCAATAAAAAAATAAATAAAAAAAAATAATATTTTAAAAAATATATAAATAATATTTGTGCCTCCAAAAAAAAAAAAAAAGTACCTAATCCCTTCTAATATAAATAGATCTGCTATTCCCAAAAAAAAAAACACAAAAAAAAACATGTTTAAAATTTTTTTATTTGTTTTCACCCTCCAAAGTGTGGCGGATTGAAAATGACGAATTTGCTGTCTAAAAGCACTGCTGTCGAATTTCCAAACTTGAATTGAATATGCTTTGGTCGAATTGCAGCACTTGTATCATTGCAGAAAAGTCGAATTTGCAAAAATTCGAATTTCAAAAAGTCGAATTTTGAAAGTCCGTTTTTTGGTCGGAAAGCACTGAATTGCATAGGCGAATTTTTTTTTTTTGGTCGAAAATGACCCGAAATTCGACAATTTCGGGAATTCGACCGCAATTGCATATACCACTATGATGAGAACCGGGTCTACTATTGGGCCAATTCACAAACAGGCGGAAGGAGGCCATACCGTAGGAGGTTCAACAAACCTAATAGGCAAGCAGGACGATCCTCTGATGAGATTGATAACTCCAGTGGAACCTCGTATAGTGAAACTGACCTACCGAGTGCCAGCCGCACTAAATTGAGGGGTCGATCCCCTTTAGGGGTGAAAACGAGAGCCCGTTTGGACGAAGGAGGAGACAAAGAACTAGAAGGGGCCGCCAATGCGAAAGGGAGGCCAAAGCGAGCTGCAAAAACGACAAAAAAATGATTTACAACCTATCATCACGTCCCTTGTCTGACTGTAAAATTTCAGTATTGAGTAGAGGACTTAATTTTGTTCCCACAAATGCTCATAATAGTCTCAATTGTAAAGTTGATTTGTGCCGGTTTAATAGGCAATTGAGGTTAAAAGAAATTTTTGGTAAGAATGATTCAGAAAAAACTTTGGTGAAAGTTGATAAACCAGAATGCCCAGTCAAATTGAAATCAAATTTTGACCCTTTTTCTTCCAACACAGCCATTAAAGCGTTTACTAGAACGATTACTAATTGTATAGATTCCTGTGATAAAGATAAATTTACTGGTAATAGGAATTTGTCATCAGCAGAATGGAAGGCCTTATATGACCTTTCTACCTGTAAAGTTATTACGATACGCCCCGCCGATAAAGGTGGGGGTATAGTGGTACAAAATATTAGTGATTATAAAGATGAGGCTTATAGACAACTTTGCGACAATTGTGTATATACGAAACTGGAGAGAGATCCCACGAATCTCTTCCGGAGGGAGCTGGAGGGTGTCTTGTTGTCTGCGGTGGAGGCTGGTCACATAACAGAATCTTTGTGCAAAGCTCTGTGTTGTGAACACCCCCGGGTACCAATCTTTAATATGCTCCCCAAGTTGCACAAGAAGTGAGAAGCCCCCGGGCAGACTAGTGTCTGCTAGGGACTCCTTGTTTTATCAGATCTCCAAATACCTTGACTTCTACCTGCAACCGGTAGTGCAGGATAAAGTAACATATCTTAAAGATACGACCATGTTCTTACAGAAACTGAGTATTTTGGTGCCATCCCTGATGATTGCTGGATGTGCACCGCGGATGTTGTAAGCTTATATACGAACATCCCCCATGATAGAGGGTTAGAGGCTATACGACAACTAATTACCAATAATACCCTGTACAATGGTCCTGATGTGGAGTTCTTCCTGCAATTATTGAGATTGGTGTTAGAAAGAAATTATTTCATTTTTAATAATGAATACTTTTTGCAGACACGCGGTTGTGCGATGGGAGCTTGTGTCGCACCAACTTATGCGAATGCTTTCATGTTCACTGTTGAGGATCAGTTGTTCTTTGGTAGACAGCAATTTGCTCATTTAATACCCCTGTACACGAGATATATAGATGACGTGTTTTTTCTATGGAGGGGCACAGAGGAGATGTTTAAGTCTATGATGTTGCAGGTTAATGATATGGATCAGAATATCAAGTTTACTTGGAATATTCAGAAGGAGAGCATACATTTTTTAGATGTAGAAGTGAAGATCAGAGGGGTGGACTTTGTCACATCCATTTATCAAAAACCTACCGACTGCAACAATATGCTCCATGCTTCTAGTCATCATCCCAGTTCACTCAAAAGAGGTCTCTCTTACTCACAGTATCTTCGCGTTCACCGTGATAAAGCTAAATATTTATCTTATAACATTCACTATATATTGGTAAGAGACTCAGTACGCAATGGGCGTACGGGGTACCGTAAGGGTACGCACTTAGCGTAGCAGACGCTAGGCCGTGGTCGAGACGCACAAGCGACACGTTCGCTCACGGCTTACGCTGGGTATCGAGCACGCTATAGGCGGTCCGAGTACCGTAATGCTACGCTACTAGCGTAGCGGACGCTGTGCCCGCAAGAGGAACACGAGCGGCGCAGACGCTCACAGGATGACACACAGTAAACCTTGTATGCAACACAATGAAAGGCTGAGCCTATACTGTAAACCTTGGTTTTGTAATGTGAACACAATGCAATGCTAATTAACCTCTATTATATAAAAGCCGCTTGAGCGATTGAGACGCTCTGAATACTCTCAGCAATGTAATAAACACACAACACCTTGCTAAGGTTCCAAAACCTTTACTAACGAGATTTAGTTATGTAAAAAGGGAAAATACAGTTAACATCTTATACACTACAGACTAACATCAATATCTAAACATAATAACTACACATATACAATATACAACAGCGTAACAATAACAGAGAGAGAGAGAGAGTATGGCAAATACAAACAGAGAACAAGTTGGTTACAGAGAAAAACTTACACACTGGGGAATGATCGCTGCACAGTCCTGGTCACCAGCTCTCAAGTTAGTCAGTGATGAAAACCTTTTGTGGAGAGTAGACTGAGCTGGCCCAAACTGGCTGCCTTATATACACTGCATACAGTACACTACAAAGGGGCCTACAATCTCATTGTTCATTGGACACAGGAATCTGTCTTCACATTATAACAAAAGGTCATAGGTTGATTCAAACAGGTGGGCTGTGACTATTTCATACTGCTCAGGTGGGAGGGAATCTCAGGATTCCCGCCGCATGGATAATGAACTGCAAATATAGTAAATGTCCATAAACTTCTTATAAACATAACTATTCGCAGGAGCGATTAATTTCTCTCAAACCAATACCGGAATGTTTCTAATAATATACTCTACCGTTGCATACCAAACACCACTGCTCAAAACCTGTCTGACCCTTCGTATCATGTAAAGAGGGATTTCTCTATCCATGAACCAGTTACACTAAACAAACTTACTGATATTATTAAGGAGACCATAACCTACAAAATGCACTATTTGGATTAACTATGTGACAATTGAGTCGCCCGCCAGACGCACACAAACTCTACCGTAAATGCACATACCACGCGCTTGAGCGCATGTCCGTGGAGGCGCCGTCACGCAACTGCGAATATGCGCACGCACGGGAGAGAATGTGCACGTGCAGCGGGCAAGCGCATGGGGTTAGTACAAGGCATGAGAATAACAATATTTTTCGACTTTGACAGTCCACCCTTTGGCAGTCACCAATAACTGCCACTTCCTAAACAAAACAGAAAAATATATGTCATCATGTAAACACCTTTTTATGATTGGGTAAGGGGAGGAGAGGAGAAGGTGGGAAAAGTATGACCTAGTGAGATAGTAAAAGCATGTGTGTATGAAATCCATGTTTGAGGGGTCATGTATCATCGTACCGTACGTGTTTTAAATCAAGCTTCGAGGTATTGCGAAGTATACATTTGAATCCTTCTTATCCCGTATCAAGGGTCTGTGGATGGGCTGTCAAACTCTACCGAGCTCTTTTCGGCTTTTGGTTGCAACAAATGGGGGAGCACATTTAGTTGATGATACATGAAGGGGGGGGAACATGTGAGTGCTAATATGTGAGAATCACCTGTCGACTATGTGAGATACTACCTGGAGGATGTAGAGATGAAGATAAGAGACAATCGTTATAAATGCAGTCGTAAACTATGTGAGTTTATATAAACAGTCGCCGATTGAGGTCTTGTCTGATGTCTTGTCTTGATGTACATGTTGTCTGATGTCTCTCTGTGCTTTTGCTATAAATAGCGAGCAAAAGCTTTTCCATTGTCCATAAAATTACAGTCTCTAAAATATTGGGCTATCGTAAAAGTTAAAGTCACTAGGGATATCGGGGGCTTGTGGCATAGTTCATCAATGGTCTGTATAAAAGAGGTTGTCAAATTCTTCTTCCAAGCGGATGTCTTTGTACCTTGGAGGAAAACAAAGGAGAAACGGGTGAAAGAAACGGACCGTGGAATCACATTTTCATCACAACATTGTCTCTATCGTTGGGTCATAAATCAAATTAGTTGTTGTTATTACAGTGTCCTCGCTCCTCAGACTCATCACTCTGGTACTACCTTTACACTTCGTTAAAGCCCGAACGCATCTAAATATCAGGCCAACCAATATGACGACTCCCAGAATACACAAGAGAAATTTCCCTACGTCCATTATAATACCTTGGGCCCATTCTCCTAAACCAGAGAACCAATTTCGTGGGTTCAACCATGACACCCAACTGGTCAGCTCATTACCCACAGCAGCGAGTGTGAGATTGTGTTTCCTTCGAAACTCCCACTTCAATTGCAAAATGTCATCCATCTTTTGGTCTATGACCTCGGCCGGGTCCTCGGTGCTGTTTGTAATATACGTGCAGCACTTTACACCATACTTAGTTGCTAGGGTAACACAATACCCGCCTGTCACTGCTGTGAGATAATTGAGAATCATCCTATGCTGAACCAGCTCTGTTTTGTAGGCTTGTAACTCTTTCCCAGTGTACCTGAACGTGTCGTCATACATTTCGGTGATATTGTCTAACAAGTTCGCTAGCGCAGATATATATTTATAATTTATCACTCCTCTGGCGGTACGAGTGATATCTAACGCGAGTAGGAATTGAATCCCGGTGGATTCATGGATCAGATCAGAGGCCGAGTGCTCTGTCCTCTCTATCAGGTGCCTTTTAACGACGTGCTCGTAATGAGTGTGAGTATAAGGAGCTTGGGCACCGCGGTGAATGTCTTTCATTTTGTTATGGGATACAGTAATTACTTCAGGCAGTACTTTTCCAATGTAACACAATCCCTCTGAGTTTGGGGCAAGCCACTTATACGCCTTTCTCCCGCATATGAAATATGCATCATCGGGGAGAACATATGGGACGGAGTATGACATTACCATGTTACAAATTTTCCATGTGAAATCTCCTAACCCTAACTCTCCCATCTGTCTAGTACACGTATCAGGTTGTACGATATGTGCACAGTATCCTGGTGATACTTCTCCAACTCGCATGGTCCTACTTCCTAGAGTATACCTATACCGGAAATATTTTCCACTGTTGGCGATCTGGCGTATAAGCTCTGTGTCTATGGGCATTCTATCGGCTCTATATGAAAATGTCATGGTTTGATTACTCCATGACACTTCCCAATTTCCCGGCTTTCGGGGATTGGAAATGCTAAAGCATACTAAGGACTTATCCACGTGATACTGGTGGAGCTTCAAACTAGGAGGACTAGAGATATTCAACCTCTTGTCCACCGGCCTCCCACCACTTAACTCAAGTACCTCTCCTACAGTTAAAGGGAATGGTACTAGTCCTGATTTGCTATGACCTTGAGGTACTTGAGAGCATACCCAACAATATGTCTGATTTAACACCTTACCCACTAAGGAGTGATAGTCACTCAATGGATGCCGGTCCATGTGGACATTAAAACTAGACTGACATTTCTTGATGCACCCATCCTCAACTATATTGTCACAATGCCTACAGATGCAGTTCTCTTCAGCTAACAATCCTTCACAATTCCTTCTATTGTCAATGCTACCAGATCGTTTTCTGATACTCGCCTTTACTCGGTGATTATGTTGCTCTTGGAAAACTACGCCTCCATCCTGGTCATCAGAACCCATTCCAGATCCTTTCTCGACCTCCATGGTACTCTCACCGAAACAGACTGCTCTGGTCAACATCATGGTCAACAGGAAAATCCGGATCACAGTCTCTTGGGGCAAGTCCATCTTATAGGAGGAAAAGGAGACAAATAAGAAGGGGGAAGGAGAATAGGAGGGAGATGGGAACTGGAGAAAATAACAAAAGGGAAAAAGAAATCTGGCTCGACAAACGCCTCCGGTCTTATTATTCTCAGCGCTCAGGTGTCGTCTCAACCTTCCCGGAACAGACACTCTAGTGATACAACCTCTAACGTCTGTTCTTTATCACGGGACCTCTCTGGGTCAGCAACCTTTTTACAATGAGACGAATGGACCCAAGTCTCTCTCTCGGCAACCTTCAATGCTGTCGTGCTGGTCAATAAGACTTGATATGGTCCTTCCCATCTGTCAATAAGGCAACCTGAGCGTAGAAAATTCCGTATCATTACATAATCCCCAGGTTCAATGTCATGACAATTACTGTCTGGCAAATCAGGAATCACCAACTTTAGATTATCATTCTGATTCCTCAATTGCTTACTCATTTTAACCAAATACTTTACAGTGACTTCATTGTTACATTTCAAATCATCCTGGGGGTTAATCATAACATGGGGTTGTCGACCAAACAGAATTTCAAAAGGAGACAGATTAAGAGGGGACCTGGGAGTGGTTCTGATGCTGTATAATACGATTGGCAAAGCTTCGGGCCACAACAATCCTGTTTCAGCCATTACCTTGCTTAATTTGTTTTTAATAGTGCTGTTTACTCTTTCCACTTTCGCACTCGCCTGGGGGCGGTACGGAGTGTGCAGCTTACTATTAATTCCCATCAACTTACACATTGCTTGAAAAACTTCACCTGTAAAATGGGTACCCCTATCACTCTCAATGATTCTAGGGATAACGTACCTACACACAAATTCCTGCACAATTTTCTTTGCAGTAAACACAGCGGTATTTGTGGCCGCGGGAAATGCTTCAACCCAATTTGAGAACACGTCAATACAAACCAATACATATTTTAAATTTCTACAAGGTGGCAAATGTATGAAATCAATTTGTATTACCTGGAAAGGACCATCTGTAGGAGGGATATGGGATGGCTCTGTTGGTATTGCCTTTCCGATATTCTTCCTCAAGCAGGTGAGACATGTCATCGCTCTTTTACCCGCATGGGAAGAAAATCCTGGGGCGCACCAATAAGCTCTTACCAACTTACACATTCCTTCTTTGCCTAGATGAGTCAGTCCATGTGCCGCTTCCGCTAGACTTGGAAGGTATGCTCTGGGTGCCACTGGCTTACCCTGTCCATCTGTCCAGAGTCCTGAGGACTCCTGGCCATATCCTTTTGACCTCCAAACTGCCTTTTCTTGTGGTGAACACAAATTTTGCATTTCACATAATTTCTGTGTGTTTACAGTATTAAATATCATCAGTTGTGTGCTGTCTGTCTGTATGGGGTTACTGGCTGCTGATTTAGCAGCTTTGTCTGCTCGGCTGTTACCAAGTGATAACGGGTCTTGGCTATACGTGTGAGCTTTACACTTGATAACAGCCACTCTGTCGGGTTCCTGTATCGCTGTTTGATGTGGGCTGCATGTGCTACGGGTGTGCCAGCTGCCGTCATGAAATTTCTGAGGCGCCATAGGGCCCCGAAATCATGGACTACTCCGAAGGCGTACCTAGAATCTGTGTAGATATTGGCTGACTTGCCTTTAGCCAGTTCGCATGCTCTGGTTAGGGCAACCAGTTCAGCAACTTGTGCTGAGTGTGGTGGGCCTAGGGGTTCCGCTTCTATGGTACCTTGGTCATCTACGACTGCGTATCCAGTACACAAGTCTCCCGAGTCCGTCTGTCTGTGACAACTGCCGTCAGTGTAGAAAGTAAAATCTACATCTTCCAGTGGGTTGTCACTGATGTCAGGCCTTGCCGTGAAATTTTGGGCCAAATATTCCATACAATCATGTGTGTCATTTTCCTTACTAAATCCTCCTTCACCATCACTCTCATCCTCCACCCTTTGTGCCTGTCCAGGCACACCTGGGAGATATGTTGCAGGATTTAGTGCGCTGCATCTCCTTATGGTGATGTTTACGGGGGCCATCAACGCCAATTCCCATCTTGTAAACCGTGCTGATGAGACGTGTCTGGTTTGGGCCGAATTCAGTAAAGCTGACACTGCATGTGGTGTATGAATTGTGAGGTTGTGTCCTAGCACTACATCTTCGCTTTTACTTACTAGCAATGCTATTGCTGCAACGCTTCGCAAGCATGTGGGGAGGGATCGCGCTACCGTGTCTAGCTGAGCGCTATAGTAGGCTACCGGCCTGCTGGCATCACCATGCTTCTGGGTTAAGACACCTGCCGCGCACCCAGCACTCTCTGTTCCGTACAGCTCAAAGGGTTTTCCATAATCTGGCATGCCCAATGCTGGTGCCTGCATTAGGCACTGTTTAAGTCTCTCAAATGCCATCTCAGACTCGTCTGTGTGCGAAATCCGATCAGGTTTGTTTGAGGAGACCATCTCCTGTAAAGGCAAGGCCAGTATGGAAAAACCTGGGATCCAGTTACGGCAATACCCACACATTCCTAAAAACGTTCTAATCTGTTGCTGGGTTTGTGGCAGGGTCATGTCACGAATTGCTTGAATTCTATCAGCGGTAAGGTGTCTTAGTCCTTGTGTCAGACAGTGTTCCAAATATTTTACCTTGGTCTAGCATAATTGTAACTTGTCTTTGGAAACCTTGTGTCCGGTGTCTGAAAGATGAAACAGGAGTTGTTTCGTATCTCTCAGAGATGATTCCAGTGAATCTGAACACAGCAGTAGGTCATCCTCGTACTGTATTAATATTGATCCACTCTCAGGTTGAAAAGACTGTAAACAATCATGCAAGGCCTGTGAGAAAATACCTGGACTGTCAATGAAACCTTGTGGTAATCGAGTCCAGGTGTACTGAACTCCTCTGTATGTAAATGCGAATAAGTATTGACTGTCAGGGTGCAGAGGTACCGAGAAGAAGGCGGAGCAGAGGTCAATCACAGTGAAAAATTTGGCAGTGGGAGGGATTTGCATAAGGATGACAGCTGGATTTGGCACTACGGGGAATTGACTCAACTATTTTGTTGATCCCTCTTAGATCCTGCACTAATCTGTAACCCCTCCCCCCACTCTTTTTAACAGGGAAGATGGGACTATTGGCAGTGCTGGACGTTCTTACCAGAATGCCCTGTTGTAGCCAGCGCTCTATTACAGGGAAAACTCCTAACTCCACCTCTGGCTTCAGAGGGTATTGTGGGATTTTTGGAGCTATCCTACCATCTTTTACTTGTACAACTACTGGGGCTACGTTTGCCATTAATCCAGTGTCTTGTCCATCCTTGGTCCAAAGTGATTCCGGTATCTGGGAAATCATTTCCTCTACCTTGGATGAACACCTATTTACAATAACAGTGTGTGACATTAATCTTGTTGGGGAGTCTAGCATATCCTGCACTTCCTGAGCGTGGTTTTCGGGTATGTCCAAGAACACACCTTCAGGAGTACAATATATGACACATCCCATTTTGCACAGTAAATCTCTCCCTAGGAGATTAGTCGGAGCCGATGCAGCCAGCAGAAAAGAATGCTTGGTATGCAAAGGCCCTATCGTAATCTCTGCAGGTTTGCTTAAAGGGTAGTGCTGTACTACTCCTGTTACTCCCATGGCTGGAATTGTTTTACCAGTGGTTCTCATGCCCACGGTCGAATTTATCACTGACTTGGCCGCCCCCGTATCTACAAGGAAATTTAGAGATTTACCAGCTACATCAATTGTGACCTCGGGTTCACTTCCAAGGCTCGCAATTAATTTCACTGGCTGCAGACTACAGGTGTGGCCACCCCTATTGTATGTGGTGACCTCCCTGCATTGCGCTGGCAGCTATTACCTGTGAAGGGGGTAAATGGGAACTATCAGAGACTTGCCAGTCTCTTCTTGGGGGATACCTTTTTGTTTCCCCTGCGTGTGGCTCATAACTCCGTCTCTGCGGTCCTTGATCCCAATTTCGTGTGTCATGTCGTTGTCTAGGGGGTTGATATGAGTTTTGTGCACTTTTAAATCTACAGTCTCGTGCAAAATGTCCCTCTTTATGACAGTAATAACAAGTTACCACATTTGACTTACCCACAGCGGTTTGAGACTTATGCTGAGTTGGCCTTGTGGTAAGGGCCTGTATACTTACAGCCATCAGCTTATCACTCTGCGACTCCCTGTGTCTGGTCATGTTCCGATCATGATCAATAGTGGCCTCTCTCAAAGTAGCCACCGACAAACCTCGCCAACATGGTTGGGTGGTCTGTACCCTCGTCCTCAATACTTCCTTTAAACCATCCATTAACACAGATACTGCTACTTCTCTATGATTCACATTTGTCTTAATGTCTTCTATCCCTGTATACTTAGCCATTTCCTGTAGTGCCCGATGAAAATAATCAGCAGCTGTTTCTCCCTCCTTTTGCTTGATGGAGAAAATTTTGTTCCATTTAGCAACAGCTGGGAAATATACTCCCAGCTGCAAGTTTTCACATTATCTTGATTGTACTCCTCAGTAAGGGGTACTTCTTCGTCTAGTCTACAGTTAGTTATAAAACTCGCTGAGTCAACATTGGAGGGTAAACATGCCCACAGCAATGTCCGCCAATCTTTGTTATTGGGCTCCACAGTATGTCCTAGCTCTCTAATGTAATTCTGGCTTGCAACTAGATCTTTCCTAGGATCAGGGAATTCAGACACCATTGATCTTAATTCCGTTCGGGAAAAGGGGCAGTGCATGGCGATGTTTCTGACAGGAGTGACTCCTGACGTGTCAGTTTTCCCATTTGGTACTGCAATTACCCTAACGGGATTAAGTTCAATAACATCATTCTGAGTAGATTCTACAACATGTGGTGTAATGGTTTCAGCATAGTGTACAGTGCCGTACTTACCAGTTGATACGACCTCACCTGTCCCTCCACTAGGGGCCTTTGATACTGCTCTTACTGGTTGGGACGTGCCCACTGTTGTTTCTGCTATGGTGGCTGCTAGAGAGAGTGCCGATATTGTTGTGGGTTCATCCTCTTGGTCACAATCCTGGGGAAAGTTTAAAACGGGGTACAGCTTGCACGAGTTAGTATTAGCATCAACAATCTTAGTTACATTATTCTTAACATCTATACAGTTACTAAGTGCATGTTTATCATACACCAGTGTGCCATTCTCTGTAACCACTTTCTCTCCCGTTATGTATGGTGGTGGTGGAGCGGTGGCTATCAGTTTCCTGATAGGGTTAGATCCAGCCGCTTGAGCCAATACTTTCTGTATTTCACCTTCCTGTTGCCATAATTGTAAATAATCATAATGTTTGATCCGTCTCTTTGCAGATTTAATGAGACATATCCTTCTCCTTAGATTTTGTAACACCTCGGGGCTAAAACTGCCTACCTGTGGGAACTTTTCCCCATCATGCACAGTCATTCTTTCCCATTCATCGCACAAAACCTCTGTGTGTGAACCATATTTCTCACACATGATATACCTTGCCGACCCGATTGGTCGGTTTACTGAATCAACCTGGACCAGAGTTGATCGCCCCCTACCTGAACAACTGGCCCCCATCTTTGCAGGTGTTGCTTTCGCTACCTCTGACCTTCAAATCAGGGTCTTCAGCGTACCCTTACAAAAACCAAGATGTCCGGGGTAGACTGACGGTGAAAGTTTACAGAGTACCTCCACTCACTCGCGCACGTCGACCAATACGCCCACACACTGCCTTAGCGCTATCGTACTCAACCTAGGGCCCCTGCGACCTGAACCTCTATTTACTGGAACATGTGGGTGTGATCCGAAGAGCACTTAACGCTTCCCAGTAAACATCAGTTGCTGGAGAATTCCTGAGTGACCAGCGAACCTCCCTTAAAATAAAAAAAATTACACAAATCACGTTAGAATGTACAAATAGCGTTTATGACCCCTCTAGCGTACGCAAATGGTACTGGGTCAAGTTACTAACTAATGCACACAATTACATGCGGTACAATCGTTCTGCACATAAGCAACTAATCTTGTGCGGAACGACCAGTGGAATCGAAAATTGTGGCTGCGAATTCCTTCAGCCGGAGCTTAACGGCCTATATGGGTATTGCACCAACCCTCCTGGTGTTGTGCTTCTTGACTCTATCTGTAGCGGACTTCCTAGTCCACTGTACCTAGACCTCCTGGTCTGTCTCTGGACCTCCTGGTCCGTTATCTCTAATGCTCTTATTTTAATATGTTAACAAGGGATGCCTCCCAAGCCACCGTGCTGTCACTTTCACGTATGTACCTCACGAGAACTCGATTTCCTGTGATTCCACCCAAAAATGAGAAACTTATATATATGTATACACACTCTTTCACCTCATATACTCTTTACTTTCGTTGCTGCGCAGAAATCCCTTTCATTCAGTATCACAGTCTAGTCCCGAAAGGAGTTACAACTAGAGAAGGATTATTTACGCTAAAATTTAGGACACTGAGATTGACTTGCGCTATTATCGCGTTGCCTCCGTATCGCCTACTAAAACAATACTATCGTGTGATTTGTATTACGTGGGCGTACCCATACGCTCCGTTGTGTAATATACGCTACGTGTGTCAGCCCTTGCGTCGCATACGCTTGTCCCGCCCTTTGTTAGGGACACGTGTACACAGGCCAGACACGTCCACAGTAACACAAGTAACACGTTTATATCAATGTAAATGATCTTTAACTGTAATCATTTACTGAACACCACACAGAACTTCCTTGTATCTTAGGCAAGCCGTGTGCGTGTTTTACAAATTACTCCCTTACGTATTAATTTTACTTTTAACTACCAATAGCAACAAATCTTTCTCAGCACGTTATCAATGATAAATGGCAAACAGGAGAGTGAGATGTGAAAATGACACAAATGACAAATGCAGGTGTGTGCGTGTGTTGCGTACGCAATGCGTATCAAGCAGAAATAAAACAGTTTTAAAAGACAATAGCGTACTGTTCTTACCTTCCGGTTCCAGATTCCACCAGCACTCCTACAGCGTAGCGATGCAGACGCTTATCTAGTCAGCACTACCGTATCCCTCACCACCAACACGGATACAAAGGGATATGCCTTCCCGCCCTTTGCTGACAGATAAAGTCTGCTTGTGTTCGCTAGAGCGATATGTGGAGGACGGACGAGCCGCCAATTGATAAAGCTAAATATTTATCTTATAACATTCACTATATATTGGTAAGAGACTCAGTACGCAATGGGCGTACGGGGTACCGTAAGGGTACGCACTTAGCGTAGCAGACGCTAGGCCGTGGTCGAGACGCACGAGCGACACGTTCGCTCACGGCTTACGCTGGGTATCGAGCACGCTATAGGCGGTCCGAGTACCGTAATGCTACGCTACTAGCGTAGCGGACGCTGTGCCCGCAAGAGGAACACGAGTGGCGCAGACGCTCACAGGATGACACACAGTAAACCTTGTATGCAACACAATGAAAGGCTGAGCCTATACTGTAAACCTTGGTTTTGTAATGTGAACACAATGCAATGCTAATTAACCTCTATTATATAAAAGCCGCTTGAGCGATTGAGACGCTCTGAATACTCTCAGCAATGTAATAAACACACAATACCTTGCTAAGGTTCCAAAACCTTTACTAACCAGATTTAGTTATGTAAAAAGGGAAAATACAGTTAACATCTTATACACTACAGACTAACATCAATATCTAAACATAATAACTACACATATACAATATACAACAGCGTAACAATAACAGAGAGAGAGAGAGAGAGAGTATGGCAAATACAAACAGAGAACAAGTTGGTTACAGAGAAAAACTTACACACTGGGGAATGATCGCTGCGCAGTCCTGGTCACCAGCTCTCAAGTTAGTCAGTGATGAAAACCTTTTGTGGAGAGTAGACTGAGCTGGCCCAAACTGGCTGCCTTATATACACTGCATACAGTACACTACAAAGAGGCCTACAATCTCATTGTTCATTGGACACAGGAATCTGTCTTCACATTATAACAAAAGGTCATAGGTTGATTCAAACAGGTGGGCTGTGACTATTTCATACTGCTCAGGTGGGAGGGAATCTCAGGATTCCCGCCGCATGGATAATGAACTGCAAATATAGTAAATGTCCATAAACTTCTTATAAACATAACTATTCGCAGGAGCGATTAATTTCTCTCAAACCAATACCGGAATGTTTCTAATAATATACTCTACCGTTGCATACCAAACACCACTGCTCAAAACCTGTCTGACCCTTCGTATCATGTAAAGAGGGATTTCTCTATCCATGAACCAGTTACACTAAACAAACTTACTGATATTATTAAGGAGACCATAACCTACAAAATGCACTATTTGGATTAACTATGTGACAATTGAGTCGCCCGCCAGACGCACACAAACTCTACCATAAATGCACATACCACGCGCTTGAGCGCATGTCCGTGGAGGCGCCGTCACGCAACTGTGAATATGCGCACGCACGGGAATGTGCACGTGCAGCGGGCAAGCGCATGGGGTTAGTACAAGGCATGAGAATAACGATATTTTTCGACTTTGACAACCGCATTTGCAGTGATCCCGCTGATGAAGTGAGTAAGATGGACCTGATGACTACTAAATTCTTGGAAAGGGGTTATTGTAATAAGGATCTTCAATTAGCTAGAACAAAGGTGCTGGCAGCACTCAAAGTGAAGGACACTACAGTCATTAAATCCAACAAAATGGATACAACCATGATTTGGGTTAATAATTACACTGTATCCACTAGGAGAATTGTCAACACGGCCAAAAGGGTCTGGCTGTTATGATTCCAGTACTTCTGACCAGAGGAGATCGTATGGCTGAGGTCAGAGTACTGGGAAGATATGCTGGTTGTGGGAGCAGGATAGCCTAGTAACCCCTGGCGCCCTAACTCCGTTGTCTCGCCCGTGTTATCAGAAATCCCCTGCGAGACTATGGTTGCTTGAGCCCATGGCAGCCGCGTTCGAAGGGCGGATTATGTCTGCCCAACCCCGATGCCCCCGCAGGTCTTAATGGGAGACAAGGGGAAGTCCGAGACAGGGTGATAACAAGGGGCCCTCTGACTAAGCAACCAGGCCAGGGGTTACAAGCTAACTAACTAAATCAAAAGGTATGTGCGGACTAGCCGCCAGGGACAAGGACAACCAAAGATCCACTGATCCGACACTCCTATCCGGCACCGCTGGATACCAGAGTGGATCAGGGAGAGCGGAATCCTCCGCAAAAGCTCCAGGACACAAATATACTAAATAATAAACAGTAAGCGGACAAGCCGCAACACACGGCTGCGCCGCGACTCACGAACACCACAGGATGTTAAAGGTGCTCAGTCAGACTCCAGGAAAAGATGACAAATCTCTGAGTACAGGACCACTGAGGACAGGAACAACCGGCTTGAGCAGGACTGGACACTTTCTGCAACTGACATAGGCAAACAGGAAGCTGCCGACACCGACTCTCAGAACTGGAGGACAGGCAGAATCCACTGGAACCCAAGGCAGGACACGGGATCAGACACAGGGACCGACACAGGAATCAACACAGGGACTGACACAGGAATCCACACAGGGACTGACACAGGAATCCACACAGGGACTGACAGGAACCAGCTCAAACTTAAAGCAGACTGCAAACCAAGGAATATCATCAGCATCTGCTAACTGCAGTGAGCCAGCATATATCAGAGAGGCCTAATTAATTATCTCTAGCAGCTGGCCTGCTGCACGACTAAGCTGACAAGATGCAATCAGCAGCCAGATGAGGCTGAACACATGGGAACAAGCTGCAATTGCACAGACTCACCAGCGGCAGCAGACAAGAGTAATCCAAAACAGAGCAATGGGAAATCCTGGCATGCAAGACAACTAAATAAACATAAAATAGGAATGAACCACTACCTGTGGTTCATAACAGTATCCCCTCCTTAAGGGTGAGCTCCGAGCACCCCATGACACCCACGGGGAACATAAACAAAAGTATAACATGAAATACAGAACAAAACTGCAAAACAGGAATGAGCCACAGCCGTGGCTCATAACAGTACCCCCCCCTTGAGGAGGGGTCAAAAGACCCCAAAATTCAGACTATCCAGAACAAGGGATACAAAAAAAAAACCTGACACATTGGTCTAACAGACACGAAAACAGAAACAAGCTGCAACCACAGCTTGTAACAGTGCCCTCCCCTTGATGGTGGCCACTGGACACAAGACAAGGGAAAAAAAATCTTTTTTTTTTTTTTTTTTATCAAGGCAAGAGTCAAAAAATTATTTCTTTTTCTTCTTCTTCTTTTTACAAAGCTCTTTAGGTCTGACCAAGGTAATTCCCCAAACATTTTCTGAACTGATGGTACCACCCAGCAAGGCTGCGTTCAAATCAGAGACAGGTCTCTTACCCTTGGGAGCTGAACTTTCTGGTAAAGTACTATTATTAGAAGAAGTAGTCAGAAAAGCACATCCTGCAGTCACAACAACGGGCTGAGACTCCTGTGCCGAGTTTACAGTATTTTGTGGACTCTCAGCAGACAAGACGGGTGACTTAGAGGAACCTGAACCAATTTCTTTGGAACCATATCTTTTAATAATTGCATCACTGAATGCTGGGGGATCCTGAAGAATGGGATCTTCAGCTTTCATTAGGCTGGTCGCCCACTCAAAAGGCTCTCCTCTAAAAGAATAAATAAGATAGAGCACAAGGTTCTCTGGAGTGATGCCCAGAAATGGTCTAGACAACATAATAATGTAATAGTGTTTGTAAAGCGCCAGAAATTGGGCTAAGTCCCCATCAAAGATTATGGATGTTGAGATATCAGAGTCAGGATCTGTTTCCTTCTCATCTGACTGACTGGAGTGCTTTGCTAGGACCTGGTCACTATTGACCTTACTCGAGGCTGAGACTCTCTGAACCCCACCCGGGGCTGAGACTCTCTGAACCCCACCCGGGGCTGAGACTTTCTGAACCCCACCCGGGGCAGTGACTTTCTGAACCCCACCCGGGGCAGTGACTTTCTGAACCCCACCCGGGGCAGTGACTTTCTGAACCCCACCCGGGGCAGTGGCCTCCGGGAACCCCGCTGGGGCAGTGGCCTCCGGGAACCCCGCTGGGGCAGTGGCCTCCGGGAACCCCGCTGGGGCAGTGGCCTCCGGGAACCCCGCTGGGGCAGTGGCCTCCGGGAACCCCGCTGGGGCCAGCACCTCGGATTCTTTTACTGGGACCGGGTCGTTGGCCTCCCTGACTGGGATCGGGCCATCGGCCTCCCTCTCTGAGTCGATAATAATCGAAAGTTCTCCCGGGACTATGACTTCCGGGACTTTTGCTGAAGCAATAACGTTCAGATCCTCCACTAATGCTATGCTTCTTAAGTTCTTTCCTGGGGAAGCGACTTCTAGACCCTTCTTTGGGGCTGCGTCTCTCGAGACCCCACTTGGGGATATTACTTCAAAGATCCCTTCTGGGGTTTTGCTTCTCGAGTTCCCTTCAAGAACTATGGTTTTAGATACCCTTTCTGAGGTTGCGCTCCCCAAGTCCCTACCTGGGGTAACAGCTTCTGAGACCCCTTCTGGTATGGAAACCTGAGCTACAATATTTGATGTCCCTCTATAAGCTTGGGCATCGGGTACCGCTCCAGCACTCTGGGCATCGGGTACCGCTCCAGCACTCTGGGCATCGGGTACCGCTCCAGCACTCTGGGCATCGGGTACCGCTCCAGCACTCTGGGCATCGGGCACCACTCCAGGACCCTGGGCTACGGGCACCACTCCAGGACCCTGGGCTACGGGCACCACTCCAGGACCCTGGGCTACGGGCACCACTCCAGGACCCTGGGCTATGGGCACCACTCCAGGACCCTGGGCTACGGGCACCACTCCAGGACCCTGGGCTACGGGCACCACTCCAGGACCCTGGGCTACGGGCACCACTCCAGGACCCTGGGCTACGGGCACCACTCCAGGACCCTGGGCTACGGGCACCACTCCAGGGACTTGCAACTCCGCTTCCACAGGAACCTCAAGAGAGGAGAGAAACATTCTTTTTTGATTCCTGAATCTATAATGGGGCTCCCTTGCCCAAGGACCCCAATTATAGGACAGAGAGCTTTTTTGTGTGGGTTGTGTGACAAGTACCTCTGCCACAGTAGAGACAGGAGTAGGTCTTGTATCATGACTCAACTTGGCCAGAGGGCAAGACTCGTCACCACACTTTGGCTTGCGCAACTCACAGGTCTGCAGATAATGGCCTAAACCCCCACAATATAGGCATAAGTTTAAGTTTCTGCGACGCAGACGCTCCTCTTCTGAGAGCCTGGGCCGCAGAAAACTTTTAAACTTTTTCTCTTCAATTAAACCAGAGGATTCTCTTGTCACCATACTGTGAACAAGAGTCTCTTTAGAGATAGATGTACTCTCAACGACTTCTGGCAAAATAAGCAAGATTTTAGTCAGAAGGTTTTGCAGTTGCTTTAGGGATTGCTGCAAAACTTCTAGTCGCTCTGGTCTCAAAGCACTGAATACAGAGTTCAGGGCTGCGAGAGATGCCTGCAGGGCTTGCATAGTAGACATAGGAGGATTTAAAACTAGACAAGACAAGACAAGGCAAGACAAGGCAAGACAAGGCAAGGCAAGGCAAGACAAGGCAAGGCAAGACAAGGCAAGGCAAGACAAGGCAAGGCAAGACAAGGCAAGGCAAGACAAGGCAAGGCAAGACAAGGCAAGGCAAGACTAAATTTTGCTAAACAAAACAAGACTTTTTTTTTTTTTTTTTTTTAAACACCGGACTGGATTCTAAACACCGGACTGGATTCTAAACACCGGACTGGATTCTAAACACCGGACTGGATTCTAAACACCGGACTGGATTGGATTCTAAACACCGGACTGGATTGGATTCTAAACACCGGACTGGATTCTAAACACCGGACTGGATTCTAAACACCAAATTCTAGACAGGACTGGATTCTTGACACCGGATTGGATTCTGCACACTGAATTCTAGACAAGACTGGATTCTAAACACCGGATTGGATTCAGCACACTGAATTCTAGACAGGACTGGATTCTAGACTAGACACTGGACTGGGCCAAAAAAGAAAAAAAAAAGTTTTATTTCTTTTTTGTGGTATGGCTGATGATAATGTTATGATTCCAGTACTTCTGACCAGAGGAGATCGTATGGCTGAGGTCAGAGTACTGGGAAGATATGCTGGTTGTGGGAGCAGGATAGCCTAGTAACCCCTGGCGCCCTAACTCCGTTGTCTCGCCCGTGTTATCAGAAATCCCCTGCGAGACTATGGTTGCTTGAGCCCATGGCAGCCGCGTTCGAAGGGCGGATTATGTCTGCCCAACCCCGATGCCCCCGCAGGTCTTAATGGGAGACAAGGGGAAGTCCGAGACAGGGTGATAACAAGGGGCCCTCTGACTAAGCAACCAGGCCAGGGGTTACAAGCTAACTAACTAAATCAAAAGGTATGTGCGGACTAGCCGCCAGGGACAAGGACAACCAAAGATCCACTGATCCGACACTCCTATCCGGCACCGCTGGATACCAGAGTGGATCAGGGAGAGCGGAATCCTCCGCAAAAGCTCCAGGACACAAATATACTAAATAATAAACAGTAAGCGGACAAGCCGCAACACACGGCTGCGCCGCGACTCACGAACACCACAGGATGTTAAAGGTGCTCAGTCAGACTCCAGGAAAAGATGACAAATCTCTGAGTACAGGACCACTGAGGACAGGAACAACCGGCTTGAGCAGGACTGGACACTTTCTGCAACTGACATAGGCAAACAGGAAGCTGCCGACACCGACTCTCAGAACTGGAGGACAGGCAGAATCCACTGGAACCCAAGGCAGGACACGGGATCAGACACAGGGACCGACACAGGAATCAACACAGGGACTGACACAGGAATCCACACAGGGACTGACACAGGAATCCACACAGGGACTGACAGGAACCAGCTCAAACTTAAAGCAGACTGCAAACCAAGGAATATCATCAGCATCTGCTAACTGCAGTGAGCCAGCATATATCAGAGAGGCCTAATTAATTATCTCTAGCAGCTGGCCTGCTGCACGACTAAGCTGACAAGATGCAATCAGCAGCCAGATGAGGCTGAACACATGGGAACAAGCTGCAATTGCACAGACTCACCAGCGGCAGCAGACAAGAGTAATCCAAAACAGAGCAATGGGAAATCCTGGCATGCAAGACAACTAAATAAACATAAAATAGGAATGAACCACTACCTGTGGTTCATAACAGTATCCCCTCCTTAAGGGTGAGCTCCGAGCACCCCATGACACCCACGGGGAACATAAACAAAAGTATAACATGAAATACAGAACAAAACTGCAAAACAGGAATGAGCCACAGCCGTGGCTCATAACACTGGCCAGTGATACAATCTGATCCAGACCTTTTAGATTTGACTAATCGTGCTTTACTCCCATGTTATACCAGGGGAAAGAACATAGGAGATCATGTGGTGCATACTGATATAGCTAATTGTCTGAGTGCACGTTCTGAGCATTTCATGACGAGAAAGCCGGGCAATTACAGGTGCCTGGGTTGCACTACTTGTATGCATTTGGATACTGGTGATTATATTAGACATCCCCATAATGGTAAACAGATCAAACTAAGACACGTATTCACATGTGTCAGCAAGTATGTTGTCTATTGCATAAGATGCCCCTGCAGTTTATATTATATTGGCAAGACGGTTTGCCAGTTCAAGGAACGGATGGCGCAACATCGGAGCGCCATCAAGCAGGCATTAGAGGGGAAGAGTATAGACCAGCCCGTTGCCAAGCATTTTAAGGCTTGCAATCATAGCCTTTCATCTTTACGCTACATGATGTTAGATCATGTAAAGGAAGACATTAGAGGGGGTGACAGAGGGAGAACCCTTTTGCAACTTGAAATTAAATGGATTCATTTACTGAATACTGTCTCCCCTCATGGATTAAATGAGATGATTTCGTTTAACTGTTTCCTCTAAGTGCTATGGTTTTAGGATTCTGTTATCCCAATGATTACTTCTGTATGAGTTATGTGATCATTGTTTACATTTTGCAGGTGTTACCATGGTGACGGATTCACAGTAGTTTTGTCCCTGCTGCCGTTCTGGCGCCGTCTGCATGTGATGACGTCAGCGGTAGCGGAGGGAGTAGTTGTGCACGTTTTTTCACCTGGTGTTTTAGACTATGTATAAAGGTAAGCTCATTTCTTGTGATATTTTCATACCTGACGAAGGTTTATAAAACCGAAACGTTGTTGTACCCAGGAGTGTCCGGGTCCTTTATTTAAAATAAGTCCGTGAGTGCCGCCCATTGCATGAACTTATATATATATATACATATATATATATATATATATATATATATATATATATATGTATATATATATATATATATATATATGTGTGTATAAATCCAAGAAAGAAGGCACTCTGGAGTCATCAATAATAGCAAAGTAGCAAACGTGTATTAAAAGGTCAGGTCGAGTACTTTCGGGGTCAGCACCCCGTCCTCAGGACCACACCACTACAGTACAAACACAAAACATAGATTGAACTTACCCCCTTATACCCTACAGCCCGCGGTAATCTCCTCCCCATGCCGCCATTCCGCTCCCCAGGGCCGCCGGCCGGAGACGCATCCGATGACGCACTTCCGGAAGTCGCTCTGCCGTTACCATAGGAACGTCTGTATGCGTTCCAACAGCCAGCCATGATGCGTTCCACCCATGGTCTTTCAGTGCACTCACGTACGGCAAGCCTGTAGGCATGACAGAAGACACTGGGTATAGGTGATACAACAGGCATACATAACAAAACATTACTCTTATAATAACAATAAAATCAGAGCTGGATTAAGGCCTCGGGGGGCCTGGGGTACTTAAGACAGGGGGGCCCTTAGATTTAAAATTAAAATCATATATATATATTATATACACACACACCTTTATATATACACATATATATATGTATATATAAACACACACAATATATATATATATATATATATACACATATAGTCCAAGGGATGAACCCGCACTCTGATGCTGATATGTCGAAATAAATAGAGGGTGCCCTCAGCAAATGTAGATGCAAAGAAAAAGAAAAGGCTGCGGCACTCCGTTTGCAAAATGTTGGTGTATTGATTAAAAGGTCATGACAGCAGTACAAATAGCAGCGACGTTTCGGTACTCGCAGGTACCGTTTTCAAGCTGCGTGCTGCTGAAAGGGAAAACAGAAAAAAAAATTTTATTCTGTTTTCCCTTTCAGCAGCACGCAGCTTGAAAACGGTACCTGCGAGTACCGAAACGTCGCTGCTATTTGTACTGCTGTCATGACCTTTTAATCAATACACCAACATTTTGCAAACGGAGTGCCGCAGCCTTTTCTTTTTCTTTATATATACACATATATATATATATAGATAGATAGATAGATAGATACACATATATATATATATATATATATATACACACATATATATATATATATATACATATATATGTACACACACACACACACACACACACACACACACACACACACACATATATATATATATAATATATATATATATATATATATATATTAAAACCCATAACATACTGTAAATCAGCCTTACGTTCTGAGAGATGGCTGAGAATGGGTGCTGGGCTGGCTGCTGCCTCCACGCGCGGCTGTCCTCTCTCCTCCTTCCCTGCAGCCTGCGCGCCCAGCGGCAGCCAATGTCTGAGCCGCAGGCTGCTGCTCCTCATGTTATTGGACAGCTGAGCCGTCGCTCAGCTGTCCCATCACACAGGCAGTGAAGTCAGTGGAGCCGCCGCCGGGAGCCAGAGCCGCCAGGGACAGCAATCGCTGAGCTGCCCTGCCGCTGCGTGTGGCGCCGGCTCCCGGGAGTGCAGCGCAATACCGCAGATCGGATCTCTGTTCCGATCTGCGGCGGCGACGGGGGGCCCTTTGAAAAAAGGGGGCCCGGGGTACTTATCCCAGGGACCCCCCTCTTAATCCGGCTCTGAATAAAATACTAAAAACAGTGTACCATATGAAAGTAACCTTTGTCATCTGGATACATATTACTATCCAGAAACACAAGCATGGAAAAATACACACAAAACTGAATTAACTATATCAGAAAATTAGAGAACAATATTACCCAAAGGGACAGATGATGTTACACAAATTAATTCCAATTAATTTTATCATTAAGCCCCCCCGGTTTTGTAGTTCCCAACCTCAGGATCCAACGGGACTCTTTGATTAACAGTGTTTTTGCTCTATCCCCACCCCGCAATGACTCCGGAACATGATCTATAACAAAAGTATCGTATGGATTCCAATGGATGATTGCAATCCTTAAAGTGTCTAGGGACAGGTTGATCTATGTCTTTACCATTGAGAGAGAGTCTGATAGCTAATCTATGGGCGTTCATTCTTTCCTTAAATTTACGTGTGGTCTGCCTAACGTAGTACAAACCACACGGACAGACCACAACGTAAACAACATGACTGGTATTACAAGTAAGGACATATCTGATATCATACACCTTGGCTCTGTGGGGATGATTAAATTGCTTACATGGAATAATGAATTTACATGTAGTGCAATCACTACACGAATAGCAACCAGCTGGTTTAGTATATGTATTTGGAGCTTTATGGATATTACGACCTGATATATCCGTATGTACTAAGCGATCTCTTAAGTTGCTTCCACGCCGAAAGGCAGCAATCGGTCTCTTGTCTTTAAAGATGGGGAGATCTTTATCTGAACAGACTATTGGCCAGAGAGCTTTACTTGCTCTCTTCACAATAGGGCTAGCCACAGTGAAATCACTGCTCCAAGGTAGAATATTATCCTGATTACGATTCTTGGGTTCTAACAAATCTGCTCTAGACATATTAAGAACCTTAGTTTTTTGTACTTCTAGCAGTTTACGATCATACCCCCTACATACGAATTTGGCTACTACTTTTTCAACCTCACCTGGTACTTGATCTATATTACTAGAGATGCGAGCAACACGCATCATTTGGGATAGTGGCAATCCCTGTTTCAAGGCAACTGGATGATGACTAGTTGCTACCAGCAATGTATTCCTATCGGTGGGTTTATTAAAAACTTCCGTCTCAAATTTATGGTTCACTATGTTAACATGAACATCTAGGAAGTTAATATCAGAATGACTGTAGGTGTATGTAAACTTAATCGGAGTCTGCAGATTATTAATCTCACCCATCATATCAATAAACGTCTGTACTCCCCCAGACCAGAGTAGAAAGACATCATCGATATACCGTTTAAACAACATAATATGCCGACTGCGTACAGGATCAGAAAAAAATATCTTAGATTCGAAATCAAACATGTATATATTTGCATAAGAGGGGGCGACAGAAGAACCCATCGCACACCCTCTTAATTGCAAATAATACCTGCTGTCAAACAAAAAATAATTACGACATAAAGTGAGCTCAAGTAAATGCAAGAACAGCTCATGGTCAAACAGCTCTACTGGTACATTAGCCTCAATGAAATGCTTCATCGCCCTCATCCCCCCATCATGGGGGATGCTAGTATAAAGGCTGCTAATATCTAAGCAGCACATTAATGTCCCCGGAGGAAGTTCTGGAAAATCTTTCAGAATGTTCAAAAAGGAAGTAGTGTCCTTTAAGAAAGAGTCCTGATTTAATAGACACGGTTGCAGGATATAGTCCAAGAACTGTGACACTGGAGAGTACAAAGAGTCTCTGGCCGAGATTATTGGCCATCCCGGGGGTCTTTCACAATTTTTGTGTAATTTAGGAATCGTGTACAGTACTGGAATTTTTGGGTACTGAACACATAACGCTTCTTGAATTTTCTTCGAAATCTTGTGCTCTGTATATGCCTTTGTAATAATATGAAATAGTTCCTTCTGGTAAGTGCTAGTTGGATCACAGGATAACTTCTTATAAACCGCACTGTCAGATAATTGAGACTCAATCTCAGATCGATAGTCATTAATATTTTGAATGACAATGGCCCCGCCTTTATCAGCGGGCCTGATGGTAATGTCCTCATAGGATTGCAGTGACTTCAATGCCATGTGTTCGGCTTTAGATAAATTGAGGTGAGGTTTCCCAGGTGCATTGGCAAATTTAGTTACCGCTTCATCCATCAATCTACAGAACGTCTTGATTGATGGATTATTGGAAATTGGATCATAACTAGATCGAGATCTTTTCTGTAAGATCTGGTAACGGCAGAGCGACTTCCGGAAGTGCGTCAGCGGATGCGTCTCCGGCCGGCGGCCCTGGGGAGCGGAATGGCGGCATGGGGAGGAGATTACCACGGGCTGTGGGGTATAAGGGGGTAAGTTCAATCTATGTTTTGTGTTTGTACTGTAGTGGTGTGGTCCTGAGGACGGGGTGCTGACCCCGAAAGTACTCGACCTGACCTTTTAATACACGTTTGCTACTTTGCCATTATTGATGACTCCAGAGTGCTTTCTTTCTTGGATTTGTGTTTAGCCTGATGTGGCACCGGAGCAAGCTGCATATTTAGTGGAGTGCCGGCAGTATATAGTTGTGTATCTCTGTGCTGTTTTCAGCATAAGTTGCAAGGCACCTGCATCCACATTGTAACTCCTTCTTTCTGAAGTGTGACTGACTACTTTCTACCTTGGTTACTGAACATTACTGAGAAGACTGCATCCCCATGGAGTCAAGTATACCGGGCTCGCTGGCTGTGGACCAGAGCGCTGGACATGGTGTACTAGTGACACCATTGGGGGAAACTTTCAGTTACAGTACTGATGAAATTAACCGTATCTTGTCCAAAGAATCAGTACCTGTACTGGACATTGCATACAATCCTGAGGATGTCTAGCCATTTCCAACCATCTCGAGACAAACCACAGACCACCATTGGCACACATCCATGCGGTCACTGTAAAGCATGTCAATACATCCTTAAGACTGACCATATTCAGGACCGCTTTGGTAAAGACATTAAATTTAAGCATTTCATCAACTGTTCCACCGAAGGTGTGATCTACTGTATTGTGTGCATTTGTGGACAAAGATATGTGGGTATGACGACTAGAGCCCTCAAGCAAAGAATTCTTGAACATATTGGATCCATTCGGAATGCCACCAGAGACCTACAAAAAATGAAGCAACTTACCTCTATAGCACGACACTTCATCTCTAACCATGCAGGTCGGTGGGATGGACTTAAAGTCTGTGGACTAGAAAAAGTGAAATTGGGTCTACGAGGGGGAGACCTGACCAATACTCTCCTACGGAAGGAATGTGAATGGACATTTAAATTAGACTCACTCCATCCACATGGACTGAATGAAACTATGAATTTTGGAGCATTCCTTCCAAGTTGATTAATTCATTTTCAATAACCATTTTCATTAATTCACTCTCAATAACCATAGTTATAATTCCTATTTTTACTATCCCAATATCATGGTTCTGAAATATATTAGCAATTTAAGCCAATTATATAGTATATCAATCTCTTGCAGCACTGTTATTCATTAAATCATTAGATAGCTGCCTCAAATATAATATCAGCACTCATATTTAAATTTACTCACAGCTACACCAATTATACAATTTATGTAGCACCTTCTTTAACCTCACTATATATCCTTTTCACCACTCTTTCTTCTTTTTCCCTCCCCCCCCTTTTTTTCCCCCCCTATTAATCAAATCTATCCATTCATTAATCCCATACAAAAAATAATTATTGCACTAATTTCACCCTAACATCCACACACAATAAGCTCCACTCTTATAATTAATCACATCATACCTTACACATTATTATATTCATTCCTTAGACACATTCACGCACTACTATTATATACCATCGGGCTTGTAACAACTAAACCCCCTTGTTAATTCAATCCGCAAACCTCTTGCAGGACATCTAATCTGTATCCACTTATTTTTCTAATTACTATTAAGCTCATACAAACCGTGTCAGAATCAACATAAATGGCAATCAATCAAGTACAGCCCTGATTGGCTACTTGCACAGATTTAAGACAGATCCTGATACCACATGTTCACACTACCCGTGAACAAGCTAATCAGTGAAACGTACGTTGGGAGGTGAACAGGGTCACGATGAGTGCACTCATGTGACCGGAGACCGGCAGGAGAGGAGATTAGACAAGCCGCATAGACGCTGGAGCTCGGCGGCCAGTAGCGCACCCCGAGCGGGCAAACACTTAGGTATTTCTTTTGTCCCACTTGCTATTCTGTCTCCCGTCAGCAGGAGAGGAGATCAGACAAGCCGCACAGACGCTGGAGCTCGGCGGCCAGCGGCGCACCACGAGCGGGCAAACATATAAGTATTTCTCTTGTCCCATTTGCTATTCTGTCTCCCGTTAAATCAACTTGCACATATATGAATTCAATAATCAATGTGCATCGGTCTCTTTGACAAATGTTATGCCAATTATCATAAAGCATTGCATCAGCGCCTATTTATATGCAGGTTTTTACAGGAGTAGAAAGCTATTGTGCATATCATAGCTAAATACATTGTAAAATTTACCTAGCATATGTTTTTTTCTGTGGGGGTTCGTTTTCTATGTGCCTTTTGGGTTCATTCTGGCTTTATCTATCTGTCTGTTACATGTTAGACAGATATATTATAGACACACTGTGGATACATGCAAAATAGTTATTGTGGTAACTTTTTTGTTTCAAAGACAGCACTTATACCATGTTAGGCACTATTGTACTAATTAGCCTCCAAATGGATAATTGAGACTGCTATACATCTCGCCTACTTTCTAAGTCTGTCTCTTTTTTCTTTCTCCAAGCTGAAAAATTTCCATATCATTCTATGTCCACCCTTTGTCCTACAATTTATATTATGGCATATTAGGAGCTTTATTTGCAACTTTTGGAGTTCATAATTTCACAATAACCTTTTTTTCCCCTTTAATAGGGAGATCCAATTAATAATAGAGACGATTTCTCTTTGGATCATATACAAACATTGCGGCATGTCATCAGTATAACAGTGGTCTATACCTGCCTCACCCATTGCAGAAACCCACTTTTAAAGGTGCTGCATAGCACACAATGAAACATACAGGCATTCCCCGCTGGCCAAGAAATTATTGACCACATGATTTAAACCTACGTATACCTACATATTTGGGATACATTTTGGTGCAATGATGGTTAAACATATATTGTCTCTTTTAGAGATCATTTGGTCAATTTGGTAACGAGGTGCTTACCAATAACCTTCTACCAGCTGTATATTAGCGGTAGAATTTGCCATATCAATGCTAATCTACTACCATACCACACCGCGCATGCCCAATCTCGTCTGATCTTGGAAGCAATACGGTGTTGGGCCTGGTCAGTACTTAGGTGGTGGACCACTAAGGAATACCAGGTGTTGTAGGTTTTTTTGACGGCACTACTTTGGTCATAGCACCTACTTTATATATTTATACATTCAAGCATTCTGGGCCTGCTAAATAATGCCTTGTATATTCATCAATATTTTCATAATTTAGCTTTACCAGGTGGCTTACATTGAATAGCCACTTATTAGTGAAACAACATATTTTCTGGTGTACCTATATTTTAATACAATACAATTAAAGGTTACGTTTTAAATTACTTTATTTTTTACATCACTGCCTATTACTCAAATCATATTTGTTTACAAGTGGGAGTGCTCCCAACAAAGGTCTCTTTTTTCTGTTTCTTTCCCCTCTACTACATATGTATTGGACCTATGGGAGCACCATCGACAATCACTGTTTATATCTACATAAAAAATTCTCTTTACTGGTAGATGGTGATAAATTCCAGAACTATTTTCTGGTTGGTCGGTTATCTTGGAAACCTCTTGCAAAAATTTCAAAATAAAAACCACTCAGTCCTGTGCGGCATCCTTAATCCAACTGTTTACTGCCTACTGTTGTAACTAGAAATAGTTTTCTTAGGAATACCGGCACGGATAAGTGGTTATTACGTGTCTTTTGAGTAACCATAATCTTTTGTACACCAACGGGCATAGTCCCATATACATGTAAGATGAGCTTCAATTTAAAGCAGGAATTATCCTACAAACACAGAAATAGAGAAAACTTAGATGACATCTTTCCTAGCAACATAGTGGATACAGAACCCCATACCAACTGGGAATCAGACTTTGTACAACTTAAACAGATGTTACATAAACAAATAAGGACCAACTGGGATCTCACCACGTTAGAGAACTATGTTAAGAACAAAATAGTACCACGCGGCCTTAGGCCACGAGTCTACCCCACTTTCACCTTGATAAGTGAAAATCTCAAAACTGAATGGGATAACAGTCTTCTTAAGTGCTCTATGGAACTCATGGGCATCCTGATCAAACACAATCATCTTGTACTTGAAGGCTGCGAACGTGATCTGGAAGAATTGAGTAAAAAACTGGAACCCTGGGAGAAGGATACACAGTTTCAACGGTGCTTCGAAAAAAATAAACAAGACCTTTTGACATATGAACAAACAATCATTGATAGAAAAAGGAACAAATTTGCCAGAGACAAAAAGGATTTTGCTTCAGGCAAAATATTCAAATGGAATAAACCTTCTTGGCAACAACGACCCCCCAGAAACCGTGAACAATATTCATCATCAGATATAGAAACATCCGGAACAGAGGAACTCCCCGAGTACACCTTTAATACATCCCTAACGACGAATCCTAGAGGGGAAGGCGATAGCTCGACTCAGTATCATCATCAACATTTTTTAGGGGATCCCCCCAGGGGAAGGGGATCAAGGCACCCAACAAACGAAAGACAAGGAGGGGGCGGAAGGGGAGGAAGAGGAAGACAACAACAACAACAATGGGATCAACTACCACCCAGGAGACAGCCACCACGGAATACACGCAGAAGATAACACCAGAACCCTCCGATCCACCTGATACCTCTTCACAACTCAAAATCATTAATCTCTCAACACACAATCTAGATCACGATCAAATTCAAGTCTTGAGCAAAGGTCTTTCATATTCCCCAACTGAAAAATTTAACAGATTCAAATGGGAAAAGGATTTGAGACTCTTTAGCAGAAAGTTACTGCTTACCAAGTTTCACAATAAGAAATCTGTACCTGAAATGGGATGTACACAATTCAATCAGACCGAAGTAAGTGACAACATGACTGCACCGGACCTATCAGGGCCTGAACTAGAAGCTCTGGAAGCCCTGGAGGCACTAGAATCAGAATCCACAGCAACTATAGATCCTCAATGGGAGGTCAGCACGAGATTCATCTGTAAGAAAAAATCTTCATTCTTCCCGTCGGAACAGACAAGCCCAGAAATACAGATATTTACCAAATTAGTATCCAAAGAATTTGATCACATACATCTTCAGAAAACTAGAAGACTGCACAAATCCAATCTAACTAGGAAAGAACTGGATGCCCTAAGAAAGATTGAATCCTGGCAGGATGTAATTATCAAGCCATCAGACAAAGGGGGCAATGTGGTAATATGGCCCCAAGAGCAATACATACAGGAAGCATATCGACAGTTGGAAGATCAGACATGCTATCAGAGGATACTACTTAATCCCATGGAAAACTACAAAATACTGTATGATAGGATGCTTTCTAATGCGCATGAGGAAGGAACTATAACATCTTCAGAATATCAATATCTTCAGACGGCACATCCTAGAATCCCCACATTTTACATGCTGCCCAAGATCCACAAGAACTTGTGTCAACCACCGGGTAGACCAATAGTATCAGGGATTGGATCACTGACGGAAAAAGCAAGTATTTTTGTCGATCTCCATCTGCGACACCATGTAATGGGCCTCCCCTCTTTCATTCAGGATACTACAGACGTTCTTCGTAAGATCCATGATGTCAAATTGGAGGCAAATCAATTTCTAGTCTCTCTGGATGTTGAGGCACTATACACTTCAATTGACCATGATAAAGGACTGGAAGCTGTCAACTACTTCATGAACATGGAAGGAATGGAGAAATTCCACACATTCCTTGCGGACCTACTCCAATTCATACTCAGTCACAACCTTTTCACCTTCAACAACAGATTCTATTTACAAACTAGGGGCACAGCTATGGGGGCAGCGTGTGCCCCGACGTATGCCAATATCTTTCTAGGATGGTGGGAACGCGAATTTGTATTCAGTGACAGTAATGATGTCTTCACGACTAACATCATTATGTGGGTAAGATACATCGACGATATTCTGATGATATGGGAAGGAGATGTACAGATGTTACTCCTGTTCATCGAACATTTAAACAACAACAATCTCAATATTCGCCTTACTCACGTCATCAGTCAAGATGAACTCCCATTTCTGGACGTACTCATCTTTAAAGATAAAAATGACATGCTTTCAACAAAGTTATTCAGGAAGGAGACATCATCCAACACACTTCTACATCAAACCAGCTCCCACTTCCCTCCCACAATAAATAATATACCCAAAGGAGAATTCCTACGCTTAAGAAGGAACTGTTCAAATGATCAGGATTTCGCAGAACAAAGCAAAGACCTCTCTAATAGACTTCGTGAGAGAGGATACAGCAACACATCCATCAAGAAAGCTAGTAGAAATATCCAGACCACTCAGAGAGAACATTTAATTTTTGATAAGAAACAAAAGAAACAAGAGGACAAAACCATCAGATTCGTTGGGGGATTTTGCCAAGAATGGCACCATGTTAAACAAGCTATCCAAAAACACTGGGGAATTCTCCACTTGGACCCCACTTTATCTGAAAAACTTGGACCACAAGTATCCATGAGTTGGCGGAGATCAAGAAATTTGAAAGATAGATTGGTGTCTAGCCATTTCCAACCATCTCGAGACAAACCACAGACCACCATTGGCACACATCCATGCGGTCACTGTAAAGCATGTCAATACATCCTTAAGACTGACCATATTCAGGACCGCTTTGGTAAAGACATTAAATTTAAGCATTTCATCAACTGTTCCACCGAAGGTGTGATCTACTGTATTGTGTGCATTTGTGGACAAAGATATGTGGGTATGACGACTAGAGCCCTCAAGCAAAGAATTCTTGAACATATTGGATCCATTCGGAATGCCACCAGAGACCTACAAAAAATGAAGCAACTTACCTCTATAGCACGACACTTCATCTCTAACCATGCAGGTCGGTGGGATGGACTTAAAGTCTGTGGACTAGAAAAAGTGAAATTGGGTCTACGAGGGGGAGACCTGACCAATACTCTCCTACGGAAGGAATGTGAATGGACATTTAAATTAGACTCACTCCATCCACATGGACTGAATGAAACTATGAATTTTGGAGCATTCCTTCCAAGTTGATTAATTCATTTTCAATAACCATTTTCATTAATTCACTCTCAATAACCATAGTTATAATTCCTATTTTTACTATCCCAATATCATGGTTCTGAAATATATTAGCAATTTAAGCCAATTATATAGTATATCAATCTCTTGCAGCACTGTTATTCATTAAATCATTAGATAGCTGCCTCAAATATAATATCAGCACTCATATTTAAATTTACTCACAGCTACACCAATTATACAATTTATGTAGCACCTTCTTTAACCTCACTATATATCCTTTTCACCACTCTTTCTTCTTTTTCCCTCCCCCCCCTTTTTTTCCCCCCCTATTAATCAAATCTATCCATTCATTAATCCCATACAAAAAATAATTATTGCACTAATTTCACCCTAACATCCACACACAATAAGCTCCACTCTTATAATTAATCACATCATACCTTACACATTATTATATTCATTCCTTAGACACATTCACGCACTACTATTATATACCATCGGGCTTGTAACAACTAAACCCCCTTGTTAATTCAATCCGCAAACCTCTTGCAGGACATCTAATCTGTATCCACTTATTTTTCTAATTACTATTAAGCTCATACAAACCGTGTCAGAATCAACATAAATGGCAATCAATCAAGTACAGCCCTGATTGGCTACTTGCACAGATTTAAGACAGATCCTGATACCACATGTTCACACTACCCGTGAACAAGCTAATCAGTGAAACGTACGTTGGGAGGTGAACAGGGTCACGATGAGTGCACTCATGTGACCGGAGACCGGCAGGAGAGGAGATTAGACAAGCCGCATAGACGCTGGAGCTCGGCGGCCAGTAGCGCACCCCGAGCGGGCAAACACTTAGGTATTTCTTTTGTCCCACTTGCTATTCTGTCTCCCGTCAGCAGGAGAGGAGATCAGACAAGCCGCACAGACGCTGGAGCTCGGCGGCCAGCGGCGCACCACGAGCGGGCAAACATATAAGTATTTCTCTTGTCCCATTTGCTATTCTGTCTCCCGTTAAATCAACTTGCACATATATGAATTCAATAATCAATGTGCATCGGTCTCTTTGACAAATGTTATGCCAATTATCATAAAGCATTGCATCAGCGCCTATTTATATGCAGGTTTTTACAGGAGTAGAAAGCTATTGTGCATATCATAGCTAAATACATTGTAAAATTTACCTAGCATATGTTTTTTTCTGTGGGGGTTCGTTTTCTATGTGCCTTTTGGGTTCATTCTGGCTTTATCTATCTGTCTGTTACATGTTAGACAGATATATTATAGACACACTGTGGATACATGCAAAATAGTTATTGTGGTAACTTTTTTGTTTCAAAGACAGCACTTATACCATGTTAGGCACTATTGTACTAATTAGCCTCCAAATGGATAATTGAGACTGCTATACATCTCGCCTACTTTCTAAGTCTGTCTCTTTTTTCTTTCTCCAAGCTGAAAAATTTCCATATCATTCTATGTCCACCCTTTGTCCTACAATTTATATTATGGCATATTAGGAGCTTTATTTGCAACTTTTGGAGTTCATAATTTCACAATAACCTTTTTTTCCCCTTTAATAGGGAGATCCAATTAATAATAGAGACGATTTCTCTTTGGATCATATACAAACATTGCGGCATGTCATCAGTATAACAGTGGTCTATACCTGCCTCACCCATTGCAGAAACCCACTTTTAAAGGTGCTGCATAGCACACAATGAAACATACAGGCATTCCCCGCTGGCCAAGAAATTATTGACCACATGATTTAAACCTACGTATACCTACATATTTGGGATACATTTTGGTGCAATGATGGTTAAACATATATTGTCTCTTTTAGAGATCATTTGGTCAATTTGGTAACGAGGTGCTTACCAATAACCTTCTACCAGCTGTATATTAGCGGTAGAATTTGCCATATCAATGCTAATCTACTACCATACCACACCGCGCATGCCCAATCTCGTCTGATCTTGGAAGCAATACGGTGTTGGGCCTGGTCAGTACTTAGGTGGTGGACCACTAAGGAATACCAGGTGTTGTAGGTTTTTTTGACGGCACTACTTTGGTCATAGCACCTACTTTAT
Organism: Pseudophryne corroboree; assembly: GCF_028390025.1. Taxonomy (NCBI): domain Eukaryota; kingdom Metazoa; phylum Chordata; class Amphibia; order Anura; family Myobatrachidae; genus Pseudophryne; species Pseudophryne corroboree. Next base: position 100,439,307 of record NC_086454.1, on the reverse strand, counting down.
ATATTTATACATTCAAGCATTCTGGGCCTGCTAAATAATGCCTTGTATATTCATCAATATTTTCATAATTTAGCTTTACCAGGTGGCTTACATTGAATAGCCACTTATTAGTGAAACAACATATTTTCTGGTGTACCTATATTTTAATACAATACAATTAAAGGTTACGTTTTAAATTACTTTATTTTTTACATCACTGCCTATTACTCAAATCATATTTGTTTCCAAGTGGGAGTGCTCCCAACAAAGGTCTCTTTTTTCTGTTTCTTTCCCCTCTACTACATATGTATTGGACCTATGGGAGCACCATCGACAATCACTGTTTATATCTACATAAAAAATTCTCTTTACTGGTAGATGGTGATAAATTCCAGAACTATTTTCTGGTTGGTCGGTTATCTTGGAAACCTCTTGCAAAAATTTCAAAATAAAAACCACTCAGTCCTGTGCGGCATCCTTAATCCAACTGTTTACTGCCTACTGTTGTAACTAGAAATAGTTTTCTTAGGAATACCGGCACAGATAAGTGGTTATTACGTGTCTTTTGAGTAACCATAATCTTTTGTACACCAACGGGCATAGTCCCATATACATGTAAGATGAGCTTCAATTTAAAGCAGGAATTATCCTACAAACACAGAAATAGAGAAAACTTAGATGACATCTTTCCTAGCAACATAGTGGATACAGAACCCCATACCAACTGGGAATCAGACTTTGTACAACTTAAACAGATGTTACATAAACAAATAAGGACCAACTGGGATCTCACCACGTTAGAGAACTATGTTAAGAACAAAATAGTACCACGCGGCCTTAGGCCACGAGTCTTCCCCACTTTCACCTTGATAAGTGAAAATCTCAAAACTGAATGGGATAACAGTCTTCTTAAGTGCTCTATGGAACTCATGGGCATCCTGATCAAACACAATCATCTTGTACTTGAAGGCTGCGAACGTGATCTGGAAGAATTGAGTAAAAAACTGGAACCCTGGGAGAAGGATACACAGTTTCAACGGTGCTTCGAAAAAAATAAACAAGACCTTTTGACATATGAACAAACAATCATTGATAGAAAAAGGAACAAATTTGCCAGAGACAAAAAGGATTTTGCTTCAGGCAAAATATTCAAATGGAATAAACCTTCTTGGCAACAACGACCCCCCAGAAACCGTGAACAATATTCATCATCAGATATAGAAACATCCGGAACAGAGGAACTCCCCGAGTACACCTTTAATACATCCCTAACGACGAATCCTAGAGGGGAAGGCGATAGCTCGACTCAGTATCATCATCAACATTTTTTAGGGGATCCCCCCAGGGGAAGGGGATCAAGGCACCCAACAAACGAAAGACAAGGAGGGGGCGGAAGGGGAGGAAGAGGAAGACAACAACAACAACAATGGGATCAACTACCACCCAGGAGACAGCCACCACGGAATACACGCAGAAGATAACACCAGAACCCTCCGATCCACCTGATACCTCTTCACAACTCAAAATCATTAATCTCTCAACACACAATCTAGATCACGATCAAATTCAAGTCTTGAGCAAAGGTCTTTCATATTCCCCAACTGAAAAATTTAACAGATTCAAATGGGAAAAGGATTTGAGACTCTTTAGCAGAAAGTTACTGCTTACCAAGTTTCACAATAAGAAATCTGTACCTGAAATGGGATGTACACAATTCAATCAGACCGAAGTAAGTGACAACATGACTGCACCGGACCTATCAGGGCCTGAACTAGAAGCTCTGGAAGCCCTGGAGGCACTAGAATCAGAATCCACAGCAACTATAGATCCTCAATGGGAGGTCAGCACGAGATTCATCTGTAAGAAAAAATCTTCATTCTTCCCGTCGGAACAGACAAGCCCAGAAATACAGATATTTACCAAATTAGTATCCAAAGAATTTGATCACATACATCTTCAGAAAACTAGAAGACTGCACAAATCCAATCTAACTAGGAAAGAACTGGATGCCCTAAGAAAGATTGAATCCTGGCAGGATGTAATTATCAAGCCATCAGACAAAGGGGGCAATGTGGTAATATGGCCCCAAGAGCAATACATACAGGAAGCATATCGACAGTTGGAAGATCAGACATGCTATCAGAGGATACTACTTAATCCCATGGAAAACTACAAAATACTGTATGATAGGATGCTTTCTAATGCGCATGAGGAAGGAACTATAACATCTTCAGAATATCAATATCTTCAGACGGCACATCCTAGAATCCCCACATTTTACATGCTGCCCAAGATCCACAAGAACTTGTGTCAACCACCGGGTAGACCAATAGTATCAGGGATTGGATCACTGACGGAAAAAGCAAGTATTTTTGTCGATCTCCATCTGCGACACCATGTAATGGGCCTCCCCTCTTTCATTCAGGATACTACAGACGTTCTTCGTAAGATCCATGATGTCAAATTGGAGGCAAATCAATTTCTAGTCTCTCTGGATGTTGAGGCACTATACACTTCAATTGACCATGATAAAGGACTGGAAGCTGTCAACTACTTCATGAACATGGAAGGAATGGAGAAATTCCACACATTCCTTGCGGACCTACTCCAATTCATACTCAGTCACAACCTTTTCACCTTCAACAACAGATTCTATTTACAAACTAGGGGCACAGCTATGGGGGCAGCGTGTGCCCCGACGTATGCCAATATCTTTCTAGGATGGTGGGAACGCGAATTTGTATTCAGTGACAGTAATGATGTCTTCACGACTAACATCATTATGTGGGTAAGATACATCGACGATATTCTGATGATATGGGAAGGAGATGTACAGATGTTACTCCTGTTCATCGAACATTTAAACAACAACAATCTCAATATTCGCCTTACTCACGTCATCAGTCAAGATGAACTCCCATTTCTGGACGTACTCATCTTTAAAGATAAAAATGACATGCTTTCAACAAAGTTATTCAGGAAGGAGACATCATCCAACACACTTCTACATCAAACCAGCTCCCACTTCCCTCCCACAATAAATAATATACCCAAAGGAGAATTCCTACGCTTAAGAAGGAACTGTTCAAATGATCAGGATTTCGCAGAACAAAGCAAAGACCTCTCTAATAGACTTCGTGAGAGAGGATACAGCAACACATCCATCAAGAAAGCTAGTAGAAATATCCAGACCACTCAGAGAGAACATTTAATTTTTGATAAGAAACAAAAGAAACAAGAGGACAAAACCATCAGATTCGTTGGGGGATTTTGCCAAGAATGGCACCATGTTAAACAAGCTATCCAAAAACACTGGGGAATTCTCCACTTGGACCCCACTTTATCTGAAAAACTTGGACCACAAGTATCCATGAGTTGGCGGAGATCAAGAAATTTGAAAGATAGATTGGTGTCTAGCCATTTCCAACCATCTCGAGACAAACCACAGACCACCATTGGCACACATCCATGCGGTCACTGTAAAGCATGTCAATACATCCTTAAGACTGACCATATTCAGGACCGCTTTGGTAAAGACATTAAATTTAAGCATTTCATCAACTGTTCCACCGAAGGTGTGATCTACTGTATTGTGTACATTTGTGGACAAAGATATGTGGGTATGACGACTAGAGCCCTCAAGCAAAGAATTCTTGAACATATTGGATCCATTCGGAATGCCACCAGAGACCTACAAAAAATGAAGCAACTTACCTCTATAGCACGACACTTCATCTCTAACCATGCAGGTCGGTGGGATGGACTTAAAGTCTGTGGACTAGAAAAAGTGAAATTGGGTCTACGAGGGGGAGACCTGACCAATACTCTCCTACGGAAGGAATGTGAATGGACATTTAAATTAGACTCACTCCATCCACATGGACTGAATGAAACTATGAATTTTGGAGCATTCCTTCCAAGTTGATTAATTCATTTTCAATAACCATTTTCATTAATTCACTCTCAATAACCATAGTTATAATTCCTATTTTTACTATCCCAATATCATGGTTCTGAAATATATTAGCAATTTAAGCCAATTATATAGTATATCAATCTCTTGCAGCACTGTTATTCATTAAATCATTAGATAGCTGCCTCAAATATAATATCAGCACTCATATTTAAATTTACTCACAGCTACACCAATTATACAATTTATGTAGCACCTTCTTTAACCTCACTATATATCCTTTTCACCACTCTTTCTTCTTTTTCCCTCCCCCCCCCTTTCCCCCCCCTATTAATCAAGTCTATCCATTCATTAATCCCATACAAAAAATAATTATTGCACTAATTTCACCCTAACATCCACACACAATAAGCTCCACTCTTATAATTAATCACATCATACCTTACACATTATTATATTCATTCCTTAGACACATTCACGCACTACTATTATATACCATCGGGCTTGTAACAACTAAACCCCCTTGTTAATTCAATCCGCAAACCTCTTGCAGGACATCTAATCTGTATCCACTTATTTTTCTAATTACTATTAAGCTCATACAAACCGTGTCAGAATCAACATAAATGGCAATCAATCAAGTACAGCCCTGATTGGCTACTTGCACAGATTTAAGACAGATCCTGATACCACATGTTCACACTACCCGTGAACAAGCTAATCAGTGAAACGTACGTTGGGAGGTGAACAGGGTCACGATGAGTGCACTCATGTGACCGGAGACCGGCAGGAGAGGAGATTAGACAAGCCGCATAGACGCTGGAGCTCGGCGGCCAGTAGCGCACCCCGAGCGGGCAAACACTTAGGTATTTCTTTTGTCCCACTTGCTATTCTGTCTCCCGTCAGCAGGAGAGGAGATCAGACAAGCCGCACAGACGCTGGAGCTCGGCGGCCAGCGGCGCACCACGAGCGAGCAAACATATAAGTATTTCTCTTGTCCCATTTGCTATTCTGTCTCCCGTTAAATCAACTTGCACATATATAAATTCAATAATCAATGTGCATCGGTCTCTTTGGCAAATGTTATGCCAATTATCATAAAGCATTGCATCAGCGCCTATTTATATGCAGGTTTTTACAGGAGTAGAAAGCTATTGTGCATATCATAGCTAAATACATTGTAAAATTTACCTAGCATATGTTTTTTCTGTGGGGGTTCGTTTTCTATGTGCCTTTTGGGTTCATTCTGGCTTTATCTATCTGTCTGTTACATGTTAGACAGATATATTATAGACACACTGTGGATACATGCAAAATAGTTATTGTGGTAACTTTTTTGTTTCAAAGACAGCACTTATACCATGTTAGGCACTATTGTACTAATTAGCCTCCAAATGGATAATTGAGACTGCTATACATCTCGCCTACTTTCTAAGTCTGTCTCTTTTTTCTTTCTCCAAGCTGAAAAATTTCCATATCATGCTATGTCCACCCTTTGTCCTACAATTTATATTATGGCATATTAGGAGCTTTATTTGCAACTTTTGGAGTTCATAATTTCACAATAACCTTTTTTTCCCCTTTAATAGGGAGATCCAATTAATAATAGAGACGATTTCTCTTTGGATCATATACAAACATTGCGGCATGCCATCAGTATAACAGTGGTCTATACCTGCCTCACCCATTGCAGAAACCCACTTTTAAAGGTGCTGCATAGCACACAATGAAACATACAGGCATTCCCCGCTGGCCAAGAAATTATTGACCACATGATTTAAACCTACGTATACCTACATATTTGGGATACATTTTGGTGCAATGATGGTTAAACATATATTGTCTTTTAGAGATCATTTGGTCAATTTGGTAACGAGGTGCTTACCAATAACCTTCTACCAGCTGTATATTAGCGGTAGAATTTGCCATATCAATGCTAATCTACTACCATACCACACCGCGCATGCCCAATCTCGTCTGATCTTGGAAGCAATACGGTGTTGGGCCTGGTCAGTACTTAGGTGGTGGACCACTAAGGAATACCAGGTGTTGTAGGTTTTTTTGACGGCACTACTTTGGTCATAGCACCTACTTTATATATTTATACATTCAAGCATTCTGGGCCTGCTAAATAATGCCTTGTATATTCATCAATATTTTCACAATTTAGCTTTACCAGGTGGCTTACATTGAATAGCCACTTATTAGTGAAACAACATATTTTCTGGTGTACCTATATTTTAATACAATACAATTAAAGGTTACGTTTTAAATTACTTTATTTTTTACATCACTGCCTATTACTCAAATCATATTTGTTTCCAAGTGGGAGTGCTCCCAACAAAGGTCTCTTTTTTCTGTTTCTTTCCCCTCTACTACCGTGTCTATTAAATCAGGACTCTTTCTTAAAGGACTCTACTTCCTTTTTGAACATTCTGAAAGATTTTCCAGAACTTCCTCCGGGGACATTAATGTGCTGCTTAGATATTAGCAGCCTTTATACTAGCATCCCCCATGATGGGGGGATGAGGGCGATGAAGCATTTCATTGAGGCTAATGTACCAGTAGAGCTGTTTGACCATGAGCTGTTCTTGCATTTACTTGAGCTCACTTTATGTCGTAATTATTTTTTGTTTGACAGCAGGTATTATTTGCAATTAAGAGGATGTGCGATGGGTTCTTCTGTCGCCCCCTCTTATGCAAATATATACATGTTTGATTTCGAATCTAAGATATTTTTTTCTGATCCTGTACGCAGTCGGCATATTATGTTGTTTAAACGGTATATCGATGATGTCTTTCTACTCTGGTCTGGGGGAGTACAGACGTTTATTGATATGATGGGTGAGATTAATAATCTGCAGACTCCGATTAAGTTTACATACACCTACAGTCATTCTGATATTAACTTCCTAGATGTTCATGTTACCATAGTGAACCATAAATTTGAGACGGAAGTTTTTAATAAACCAACCGATAGGAATACATTGCTGGTAGCAACTAGTCATCATCCAGTGTTCTTGAAACAGGGATTGCCACTATCCCAAATGATGCGTGTTGCTCGCATCTCTAGTAATATAGATCAAGTACCAGGTGAGGTTGAAAAAGTAGTAGCCAAATTCGTATGTAGGGGGTATGATCGTAAACTGCTAGAAGTACAAAAAACTAAGGTTCTTAATATGTCTAGAGCAGATTTGTTAGAACCCAAGAATCGTAATCAGGATAATATTCTACCTTGGAGCAGTGATTTCACTGTGGCTAGCCCTATTGTGAAGAGAGCAAGTAAAGCTCTCTGGCCAATAGTCTGTTCAGATAAAGATCTCCCCATCTTTAAAGACAAGAGACCGATTGCTGCCTTTCGGCGTGGAAGCAACTTAAGAGATCGCTTAGTACATACGGATATATCAGGTTGTAATATCCCTAAAGCTCCAAATACATATACTAAACCAGCTGGTTGCTATTCATGTAGTGATTGCACTACATGTAAATTCATTATTCCATGTAAGCAATTTAATCATCCCCACAGAGCCAAGGTGTATGATATCAGATATGTCCTTACTTGTAATACCAGTCATGTTGTTTACGTTGTGGTCTGTCCGTGTGGTTTGTACTACGTTGGGCAGACCACACGTAAATTTAAGGAAAGAATGAACGCCCATAGATCAGCTATCAGACTCTCTCTCAATGGTAAAGACATAGATCAACCTGTCCCTAGACACTTTAAGGATTGCAATCATCCACTGGAATCCAATATGATACTTTATTATAGATCATGTTCCGGAGTCATTGCGGGGTGGGGATAGAGCCAAAACACTGTTAATCAAAGAGTCCCGTTGGATCCTGAGGTTGGGAACTACAAAACCGGGGGGGCTTAATGATAAAATTAATTGGAATTCGTTTGTGTAACATCATCTGTCCCTTTGGGTAATATTGTTCTCTAATTTTCTGATATAGTTAATTCAGTTTTGTGTGTATTTTTCCATGCTTGTGTTGCTGGATAGTAATATGTATCCAGATGACAAAGGTTACTTTCATATGGTACACTGTTTTTTGTATTGTATTGTTATTATAAGAGTAATGTTTTGTTATGTATGCCTGTTGTATCACCTATACCCAGTGTCTTCTGTCATGCCTACAGGCTTGCCGTACGTGAGTGCACTGAAAGACCATGGGTGGAACGCATCATGGCCGGCTGTTGGAACCGATACAGACGTTCCTATGGTAACAGCAGAGCGACTTCCGGAAGTGCGTCATCGGATGCGTCTCCGGCCGGCGGCCCTGGGGAGCGGAATGGCGGCATGGGGAGGAGATTACCGCGGGCTGTAGGGTATAAGGGGGTAAGTTCAATCTATGTTTTGTGTTTGTGTAGTGGTGTGGTCCTGAGGACGGGGTGCTGACCCCGAAAGTACTCGACCTGACCTTTTAATACACGTTTGCTACTTTGCCATTATTGATGACTCCAGAGTGCCTTCTTTCTTGGATTTGTGTTTAGCCTGATGTGGCACCAGAGCAAGCTGCATATTTAGTGGAGTGCCGGCAGTATATGGTTGTATATGTATGTATATATATATATATATATATAAATAAATAAAAATATATATATAAGGGGACGCTGTCTGTCGTAATGTGTAAAAAGGGGACTCTGTCTGCCGTAATGTGTAAAAAGGGGGACACTGTCTGCTGTAATGTGTAAAAAGGGGACGCTGTCTGCCGTAATGTGTAAAAAGGGGGACGCTGTCTGCCGTAATGTGTAAAAAGGGGGACGCTGTCTGCTGTAATGTGTAAAAAAGGGGGTGCTGTCTGCCGTAATGTGTAAAAAGTAGTGATGAGCGGGTTCGGTTCCTCGGAATCCGAACCCCCCAGAACTTCACCCATTTTACACGGTTTCGAGGCGGACTCAAATCTTCCCGCCTTGCTCAGGTAACCCGAGCGCGCCCGAACGTCATCATCCCGCTGGCGGATTCTCGCGAGATTCGTATTCTATATAAGGAGCCGCGTGTCGCCGCCATTTTCACTCGTGCATTGGAAATGATAGGGAGAGGACGTGTGCAGCGTTCTCTCAGTTGTGTTCAGTGTGCTGCAAATATCTGTGCTCAGTGTGCTGCAAATATCTGTGCTCAGTGTGCTTGCAAATATCTGTGCTCAGTGTGCTGAAAATATCTACGTTCTCTGCCTGAAAAACGCTTCATATCTGTGCTGCATTGTAGTATATAGTAGGAGGACAGTGCAGAATTTTGCTGACCAGTGACCACCAGTATTATATCAGTACGGTACAGTAGTCCACTGCTCTACCTACCTCTGTGTCGTCAAGTATAATATCCATCCATACCTGTGGTGCATTTAAGTTTTGCGCAGTATATATAGTAGGAGGACAGTGCATAATTTTGCTGACCACCAGTATATAATATATAGCAGGACGGTACAGTAGTCCACTGCTCTACCTACCTCTGTGTCGTCAAGTATACTATCCATCTATAGCTGTGGTGCATTTTAGTTGTTGTGCGCAGTAGTAGGAGGACAGTGCATAATTTTGCTGACCACCAGTATATAATATATAGCAGTACGGTACAGTAGGCCACTGCTCTACCTACCTCTGTGTCGTCAAGTATACTATCCATCCATACCTGTGGTGCATTTTAGTTGGTGTGGGCAGTAGTAGGAGGACAGTGCATAATTTTGCTGACCACCAGTATATAATATATAGCAGTATGGTACAGTAGTCCACTGCTCTACCTACCTCTGTGTCGTCAAGTATACTATCCATCCATACCTGTGGTGCATTTTAGTTGTTGTGCGCAGTATATATAGTAGGAGGACAGTGCATAATTTTGCTGACCACCAGTATATAATATATAGCAGTACGGTACAGTAGTCCACTGCTCTACCTACCTCTGTGTCGTCAAGTATACTATCCATCCATACCTGTGGTGCATTTAAGTTTTGCGCAGTATATAGGAGGACAGTGCATAATTTTGCTGACCACCAGTATATAATATATAGCAGTACGGTACAGTAGTCCACTGCTCTACCTACCTCTGTGTCGTCAAGTATACTATCCATCCATACCTGTGGTGCATTTAAGTTTTGCACAGTACATAGTAGGAGGACAGTGCATAATTTTGCTGACCACCAGTATATAATATATAGCAGTACGGTACAGTAGTCCACTGCTCTACCTACCTCTGTGTCGTCAAGTATACTATCCATCCATACCTGTGGTGCATTTAAGTTTTGCGCAGTATAAAGTAGGAGGACAGTGCATAATTTTGCTGACCACCAGTATATAATATATAGCAGGACGGTACAGTAGTCCACTGCTCTACCTACCTCTGTGTCGTCAAGTATACTATCCATCTATAGCTGTGGTGCATTTTAGTTGTTGTGCGCAGTAGTAGGAGGACAGTGCATAATTTTGCTGACCACCAGTATATAATATATAGCAGTACGGTACAGTAGTCCACTGCTCTACCTACCTCTATGTCGTCAAGTATACTATCCATCCATACCTGTGGTGCATTTTAGTTGTTGTGCGCAGTATATATAGTAGGAGGACAGTGCATAATTTTGCTGACCACCAGTATATAATATATAGCAGTACGGTACAGTAGTCCACTGCTCTACCTACCTCTGTGTCATCAAGTATACTATCCATCCATACCTGTGGTGCATTTAAGTTTTGCGCAGTATATATAGTAGGACAGTGCATAAGTTTGCTGACCACCAGTATATAATATATAGCAGTACGGTACAGTAGGCCATTGCTATTGATATATTACTGGCATAAAATTCCACACATTAAAAAATGGAGAACAAAAATGTGGAGGGTAGAATAGGGAAAGATCAAGATCCACTTCCACCTCATGCTGAAGCTGCTGCCACTAGTCATGGCCGAGACGTTGAAATGCCATCAACGGCCCTCATTCCGAGTTGTTCGCTCGCTAGCTGCTTTTAGCAGCATTGCACACGCTAAGCCGCTGCCCTCTGGGAGTGTATCTTAGCTTAGCAGAATTGCGAACGAAAGATTCGCAAAATTGCGAATAGAAATTTCTTAGCAGTTTCTGAGTAGCTCGACACTTACTCTGCCACTGCGATCAGTTCAGTCAGTTTCGTTCCTGGTTTGACGTCACAAACACACCCAGCGTTCGCGCAGGCACTCCCCCGTTTCTCCAGCCACTCCCGCGTTTTTCCCAGAAACGGCAGCGTTTTTTCACACACACCCATAAAATGGCCAGTTTCCGTCCAGAAACACCCACTTCCTGTCCGATCACCAGAACGAAGAAAAATCCTCGTAATGCCGTGAGTAAAATACCTAACTTTTGAGTAAAATAACTAAGCGCATGCGCTCTGCGAACATTGCGCATGCGCAGTAAGCGACTAATCGCAATATAGCAAAATTCGGCAATGAGCGAACAACTCGGAATGAGGGCCAACATCGTCTGCCAAGGCCGATGCCCAATGTCATAGTAGAGAGCATGTAAAATCCAAAAAACAAAAGTTCAGTAAAATGACCCAAAAATCTAAATTAAAAGCGTCTGAAGCGTAAACTTGCCAATATACCATTTATGACACGGAGTGGCAAGGAACGGCTGAGGCCCTGGCCTATGTTCATGGCTAGTGGTTCAGATTTACATGAGGATGGAAGAACTCATCCTCTCGTTAGAAAACTGCAGTGCCACTCAGGGCCGGTTCTGGGGCTTTGCGCGCCCCGGGCGGCAATGGGGGGCGTGGCTTCATACGGGGGGCGTGGTCATTTACGCCCCCTGTACAGACTACTGCAGCGCTCTGAAATGTGCCCCCCGCTGCCCGCTGCCCCACAGCTACTTCATTGCACCTCTTTTTTTTCTTTGCATCATGTGCTGTTTGGGGACTATTTTTTTAAGTGCCATCCTGTCTGACACTGCAGTGCCACTCCTAGATGGGCCAGGTGTTTGTGTTGGCCACTTGGGTCGCTTAGTTTAGCCATCCAGCGACCTTGGTGCACCTCTTTTTTTCTTTGCATCATGTGCTGTTTGGGGACTATTTTTTAAATCTGCCATCCTGTCTGACACTGCAGTGCCACTCCTAGATGGGCCAGGTGTTTGTGTTGGCCACTTGGGTCGCTTAGCTTAGCCATCCAGCGACCTTGGTGCACCTCTTTTTTTCTTTGCATCATGTGCTGTTTGGGGACTATTTTTTAAATCTGCCATCCTGTCTGACACTGCAGTGCCACTCCTAGATGGGCCAGGTGTTTGTGTTGGCCACTTGGGTCGCTTAGCTTAGCCATCCAGCGACCTTGGTGCACCTCTTTTTTTCTTTGCATCATGTGCTGTTTGGGGACTATTTTTTGAAGTGCCATCCTGTCTGACACTGCAGTGCCACTCCTAGATGGGCCAGGTGTTTGTGTCGGCCACTTGGGTCGCTTAGCTTAGTCACACAGCTACCTCATTGCACCTCTTTTTTTCTTTGCATCATGTGCTGTTTGGGGACTATTTTTTAAATCTGCCATCCTGTCTGACACTGCAGTGCCACTCCTAGATGGGCCAGGTATTTGTGTCGGCCACTTGGGTCGCTTAGCTTAGTCATCCAGCGACCTCGGTGCAAATTTTAGGACTAAAAATAATATTGTGAGGTGTGAGGTGTTCAGAATAGACTGGAAATGAGTGGAAATTATGGTTATTGAGGTTAATAATAATATGGGATCAAAATGACCCCCAAATTCTATGATTTAAGCTGTTTTTGTAAAAAAAATACCCGAATCCAAAACACACCCGAATCCGACAAAAAATTTTCAGGGAGGTTTTGCCAAAACGCGTCCGAATCCAAAACACGGCCGCGGAACCGAATCCAAAACCAAAACACAAAACCCGAAAAATGTCCGGTGCACATCACTAGTAAAAAGGGGACGCTGTCTGCCATAATGTGTAAAAAGGGGACAATGTCTGCCGTAATGTGTAAAAAGGGGACGCTGTCTGCCATAATGTGTAAAAAGGGGACGCTGTCTGCCGTAATGTGTAAAAAGGAGGACTGTCTGCTGTAATGTGTAAAAGGGGCTCTACCTGGTGTAATGTGTGTAAGTGGCTCTACTGTGCAGCGTAATTTGAATAATGGAAACTACTGTGCACCGTAGTATGAATTGGTATTATTTTGTGGCCACGCCCCTTCCCCATGAAGCCACGCCCCTATATATATTTTTGTACGCCTGCGGCGCGCACTGCCCCTATCTTGCATGGGGGGCGCCAATGCCATTTCTTGCACACAGCGCTAAAATGCCTAGTTACGGCACTGGTGCAGTGTGTATAATGTGCTCTGCCTGGCGCAAAATGTATAATGTGCTTTACCTGATGCAATGTGTATAATGTGCTCTGCCTGGCGCAAAGTGTATACCGTGCTCTACCTGGCGCAAAGTGTAGAATGTGCTCTATCTGGCAGAATATGTATAACGTGCTCAAACTGACACAGTGTGTATAGGAGGTTCTACCTGGTGCACTGTGTATAAGTGGCACTACTGTGTGGTGTAATGTGAATTGCCACTATTATGTGGCCACGCCCCTTTCCCACTAAGCCACGGCCCTCAAATTGTGTGGCGCGCCTAAGGCGCGCATTTTACATGCATTCATGTATGCTGGCCTTCTGAGCAGTAATCCCCCCCACTTGACAGACTCCACCCCCTCAACAGTCCGGCTGGTTTTTGATCCCAATCCGCCCCTGACTAACAGTATAGATAATAGATAGAGGCTAAGGAACACTCCGGAATAAAACAGTAGGGGTAAATGCGCTATAAATTGCCCACGCCTGAGGGCGACACTTGTCTAAGGAGTAAGAAGGATATGAGAAACTTCAGTAATCTAAGACATAAGTGGCTTTATTATAAGAAATGACCTCTGAATATAATAGGGAGGCTGATGTATGTGACGTCAACTAACACTAGTTCCTGTATTCGCTACTGGGCAAGCAAATTATAGAAACAAAATAATTAAGGCTGGCTGACTTGCCCCTTACTAAGCGGGAGACTAAGGGGGTCATTCCGAGTTGATCACTCGCTAGCTAGTTTTAGTAGCCGTGCAAACGCTATGCCGCCGCCCACTGGGAGTGTATTTTAGCTTAGCAGAAGTGCGAACGGTTGTATCGCAGAGTGGCTACAAAAAATTTTTGTGTAGTTTCAGAGTAGCTCAAAACCTACTCAGCGCTTGCGATCACTTCAGACTATTCAGTTCCAGTTTTGATGTCACAAACCCGCCCAGCGTTCGCCCAGCCACGCCTGCCTTTTTCCTGGCACGCCTGCCTTTTTCCACACACTCCCTGAAAACGGTCAGTTGCCACCCAGAAACTCCCACTTCATGTCAATCAATCTGCGGCAAGCAGTGCGACTGAAATGCATCGCTAGACCCTGTGCAAAACTACATCATTCGTTGTGCCCGTACGTCACGCGTGCGCATTGCACCGCATACGCATGCGCAGAACTGCCGATTTATAACCTGTTCGCTGCACAGCGAACAAATTCAGCTAGCAATCAACTCGGAATGACCCCCTAAGCTCTAAAACCCTGAGACTACACAATTTTACTTATCATATGTGAACCAAGAGCATTAACATGAATCTTAAACCTACAGTAAAAAACAAAAACAAAATAAAAACCTGAGAGATGATGATTGGGAGCAGGCCAGCAAGTAAATTGTAACGCAGTGGCTGCTAAACAAAACTAGACCAGCAAATTATCCTGGGAGAACCGAGTATGCGAGACAGTAAAAAGTAAAGTGTCCATTGGTGTCAGTAGAACTAGCAGAAGAGCTAGGAAGAATTCAA